>NC_084578.2:30045000-30150000 GCF_033978685.3 Nerophis lumbriciformis
CAAGAAACAAAGAAAAAAAACAACTACCAGACAGCACTTTATCATTAGTTTTTAAGCCAAAATACGTCCATTCTCCCTCTTCTATCTCCAAACTGTTTCAACTTGAAAGTGCTGTGTGCATTTTGACTCGTGACATGCGCCTCGTCTCATATTACAAGCAGCGTCACCACTGCGCGCCTTCATGTCCATGAAAAATAAAAGTGCCAGTATTTTTCAAAAGCAGCATAGTACCTTTTTTAATTAATAAATACTGCCATACTCTATTAGTACCGGTATACCCAACAATCCAATTTGTAGCAGCGCTCATACCTGTGTATTACTTGACATAATGTATTTTGTACAACCTCCTGACATTTGTTTTCAGTCTATTTCTTAAGTCATGCATTTTCTTGGGAGACATTGTTTAATTAGCATTTTGTTTTGTACAATTGCAGAGCTTTCAAGATCAACGAGCTGAAGACCGAAGTCACGAACAGGCTTGCAATGCTAGAGAAAAGAGTAGAGTGTAAGTTTTATTTCTATACGTTTGACCAATGAATTATTCAGGTATGATATCAGATATTTGACCTACTACACAACATTAACAAGCAATAGGTGAAGTGTGTACACAAATCAAGTATTGTACTCAACAAAATGTATTTCTGGTAAAAATGGTAAATTACCTTATCTTATCTGTCAGGTATGAAGAAATTTAAAGTTAGTAGTTTGCAGATGACACAACTGTGGTAACTATTGGAAATAGTGGACAGATGAACAGATGGTTTGATAAAAAAAAATCTATTATTGCCAACAAATTTAATGAAAACACATTTGTAGGCGTCATAATTGATAAAAAAGAGCTGCCAATTTCACAATAAATATCAGCAACATAAAATATATATTATAATATATATATATATATATATATATATATATATATAATGGCTAGAAGCGATTTAACTCTGAACACTGAATAAACAAAATGTGTTTTAGACCACAAATCATTCAACACACTTACTGAATGGTTTTACGTACCGGTAGATATGAGGAAATCCTTTTTGAAAACACTACAATCACAGACTATACTGCAAAAAAGCGACAATTAGGATAAACCATAATGTTACTTATGGAGAACAAACAAAAACTGTGGTACCTCAGGATACAAGTTTAATTGGTTCTTTGACGCAGCTCGTACCTAATAAAAAAATTGGGAAACACCAACATTGAAATGAATTATAATCAATGTTATGGGTGACATGGTGTAACCTGACTTTTAAATGAAAAACAATTTTGTGTAAAAACATTATAATAGAATGCAGTACAAACAACGAAAACAATTACAGTAGTTTTATGAAGTAACATAATAATAATGTAAAGCATTGGAGAGTGGACTTCTACAGTATCTCTTTCCAGCTGTTTCTCAGTCAAACACACCATCAGCAGCTCCTCCATATTTTCATTAATGAATGTCCGCCGTCTAGATAATATTGTATTATATATCGACTCATTCTGCTTCAGTATGATGCAGACTAGAAGTGGTACGCTCTAACTACCTCAACAAGTTAGCTAACTACATATTCGGTCATGTTTTGGATTATTTATATCATTAATTCAATGAATATAATTTACTTCTTCTTCTCAGAACTGTACTTCACACTCACTTTCTTTGTTTTAATGGATTGGGGAAAACAACGTTTTCTCCATCTCTAGCTATAAGCTAATGCTAGCAAGTGAGACCGGATGTTAAGGGCGGATCTTATGGTGTTCACTGTGACATTCTCTACAACAACCAGTGGTGGGTCGGCTTGTAATCCCAATTTTTGCTTGCAACCTAAAGCATAACAATTAGCCGAGAGACAGCTCGTATCCCGAGCTACCACTATTTAAACCACAAATATTGAAATGTACTAATCCAGTAGTTTTTCTAAGAACTAAAATAAGCAACAACCTGCTCTCTGATAATAAAATATAGATGTACCAATAGAGGATGTACCAATTCAAGGAAAAACCGTGTATAAAACCTTTGCTCTAAAAATGTTAACATATAAATCTGTGGGGTAAAATGAAGCGGACTGAGTGGAGAACCCAAACAACATACTAATATGAGCCATTCTAGGAAACGAGCATATTTTTTTACAAGGAGGAAGCAGAATGCTGAATAATTATATATCTTTTGGTCCTGAATTGAATAATGTATTGTTATTTTTTTTAATGTATTTTTTATTATTTAGTATTCTTTCATTTATCATACAATGTTTCTGTCAATATTTACTCTCATTCTTTCATTATGTAATAACTAGTGCTGTAAAAGTTTGTTTTTTTAAAAATCAAATTATGATTTAAATTAAGTTTAAAAATACACCAATATTAGACAAAAATGCAATTTTTTGCGTTGATCTGATCACTGACCGTATAACAATCCGATAATCATCTGGGGTTAAGGTAAAGGAGCATGTGCTGTCAAAATAAATTGTGTGATTACCGTAATCATTTTTTATCATTAATCACATGAGTTAACTGGTTATTTTTGACAGCCCTAGTAATAACATATCTGTTTATTTATTACTTTCGCCAGGATGTTATGAGATAGCCGGGGGTTTGTCTATTAATGTTTTTGTTAGTTAGCATCATAATCTAAAATTGGTTGGATATTGATAAAACTTTAACGAAATGTCAGAAATCGGATAAAAACAAGTGATTGAATTTTGGGCCTGATCCGGATCATTTGTATACAATACAAGCTTCATATTCTGTGTGCGTGTGTGTATGTGTGTGTGCGCGCTGCAGAGACAAAGATAGTAGATGACTAACATTTCTGTGACCCCGCTTTAGATAGCTCAAAAAGTTATTTGAATATTTTGATGAAACTTGTAGGAAATGTCAGAAACAGGAGAGAGAACAACTAAATTAAACAGATTGTGTTTTCTCTCAAATATGTCTGTCACATTGCTCATGGTAAATGTATTCCTCAGTTGAAAATAACTCAACTTGACACAGATTGTTGACATTTTTTTTTGTGAAGTAACATTTTTTGTATTGTAAAAAACGGCTCACGTCAGATTTTTCATCACCGTTTTAAAGCTAAGTATTGTCATGTCTGTTGATCATGTTTTGTTTAAGTCATGTTCTGTTTGGTTTTTGGACACTTTGTTCCTGCTTATTCACTCTTGTTTTGTCACCATAGCAACCATTAGTTTTCACCTGTCATGTCACGCACCTGTCTCACACTTTGCACTCACACACCTGTTGTTAATCATGTCTGTGTTTTTTAAGCTTTTCATTTTCTGTTGGTCGGCCTGGCGACATCACATTCATGCTCTGCACTCTTGACGCACTCCTGACACTCTGTTTCATGTTCATAGTCCATGCTGCCCTGTTCACGTCATCGCAAGTAAGTTTTGTGGATTAATGCCACAGTAAGTGTCTTTTGTTTTTTTGTCCATAGTTCTGCCATTGTGCGAGTTTTTGTTTTTATAGCCAAGTTTTGTACTTTCGCCCTTGTGCGCGCCTTTTGTTTATTCCTTTTTTTGAGTGTTAAAATTAAATATGTACTCACCTTCACGCCGTGTCCGGTCCAAATCCTTTGCACCTCGGGAAAACAATCCACGCCAAAGTCTCTGTCAAGACATGACAGTTGAAAACTAATGGTTGCTATGGTGACAAAACAAGAGTGAAAAAGCAGGAACTAAGTGTCCAAAAACCAAACAGAACATGACTTAAACAAAACATGATCACAGACATGACAGTTATCAGCGATATTTTTCAAGCTATGCTTTCTACTAATTCATTGAAGAAATATAGTAAGTTGAATTGTACTTTTTGACATTTTATTACTCTAATACCATTTGTTATATGAATTTTAATGGCAAAAAAATAAGCTAACTTACCTGACACCTGCTATTTTATGTAATCTATATTCTGGGATAGTCACATGATTGTCACATGAGCACCACTCCAAAATGTTGACAAGTCCAGCACAAAGCATATAGAACACATTTTAACATTTAAAGTGTGCCACCATGGTTTCTTATTGGTTCAATTCAGGTCAATACGGTACATCAATAATATCAGTAATTACTATTAATTATTATTCTATGTTACAGGAGAAGAACAAGTAGTAGTGATGGGTTGATGAGGCGTCATGAAGCGTTTCGACACATTGCAAAACTGTATTGATACTGTGTCGATACTGTGTCACTAAATACTGACATCTGCTGGACATTAAAAATCCCTACAGGCAACCTATGGACCGACTCAACTGACACTGATTTTATGACCTAGTACAGGGGTCACCAACCTTTTTGAAACCAAAAACTACTTCTTGGGTACTGATTAATGCGAAGGGCTACCAGTTTGATACACACTTAAATAAATAAATATATTGTCATTTGTAAGTTACACGTACCGGTAAGTGTGATTTAAACAAGAATAGCTAAATAAATAAATGTATATATATATATATAAAAATGGGTATTTCTGTCTGTCATTCCGTCGTACATTTTGTTTCCCTTTTACGGAAGGTTTTTTTGTAGAGAATAAATGATGAAAAAAACCACTTAATTGAACGGTTTAAAAGAGGAGAAAACAAGAAAAAATTTAAAATAACATTTTGAAACATAGTTTATCTTCAATTTCGACTCTTTATAATTCAAAATTCAACCGACAAAAAGAAGAGAAAAACTAGCTTATTTGAATCTTTTTGAAAAAATTTAAAAAAGAATTTATGGAACATCATTAGTAATTTTTCCTGATTAAGATAAATTTTAGAATTTTGATGACATGTTTTAAATTGGTTAAAATCCAATCTGCACTTTGTTAGAATATTTAACAAAGACAAATCAGTATTTCTTCTAGATTTTCCAGAACAAAAATTTTAAAAGAAATTCAAAATACTTTGAAATAAGATTTAAATTTGATTCTACAGATTTTCCAGATTTGCCAGAATATTTTTTTTTTAATTTTAATCATAGCAAGTTTGAAGAAATATTTCACAAATATTCTTCGTCGAAAAAACAGAAGCTAAAATATGTATTATTCTTTACAATAAAAAATAAATAAATTTACTTAAACATTGATTTAAATTGTCAGGAAAGAAGAGGAAGAAATTTAAAAGGTAAAAAGGTATATTTGTTTCAAAATCCTAAAATAATTTTTAAGGTTGTATTTTTTCTCTAAAATTGTATTTCTAAAAGTAATAAGAAGCAAAGTAAAAAATAAATGAATTGATTTAAACAAGTGAAGACCCATCCATCCATTCATTTTCTACCGCTTATTCCAAGTGAAGACCAAGTCTTTAAAATATTTTCTTGGATTTTCAAATTCTATTTGAGTTTTGTCTCTTTTAGAATTAAAAATGTCGAGCAAAGCGAGACCAGCTTGCTAGTAAATAAATAAAATTTAAAAAAATAGAGGCAGCTCACTGGTAAGTGCTGCTCTTTGAGCTATTTTTAGAACAGCACAGCGGGCGACTGATCTGGTCCTTACGGGCTACCTGGTGACCGCGGGCACCGCGTTGGTGACCCCTGCCCTAGTATATACAATAATATAAACCAAGTCATTGTATTTCATTTAGGATTATTTCATATCTTCATTTAAATAAAAATATATTTTTATCATTTTTAGATACAGTCAATAAATAATGTGAACATGTATCATTACATGGAAATCTAAGAGAACGTGTTGTGGATGATTGTGGACTGGGAATTTTTTTAATTTTATTTTTTACACATTTAAAAAAAAAAAAAAAAAAAGTTTTTCCGACGTATTACATTTTAGACGATTTCTCTTCTTAGTTATTATTTCACCGGCTGTAGAAAAGAGCCGCTCACAGGGCACAGAGGAGGCGTCAGTGCGACACAGTTCGCGTATTGGTCACGTGACCAAAACAGCTCATGATCGGTCACGTGACTTTCTAAAAGCGGTACACGCACCGACACAGGGTTTTGCTCTATGAGCTCGACGCATGCGCCGATGCATCGGTGTTGCCGGACCCATCACTAACAAGTAGTATTATGTTAATTTCTTTATTGCAGTGCTGCAGATCTAGAAACTTTATGATGTCGTGTATTAGATAAGTTGAAACTACATAGATGATGTGGTCCACTTACCCACATAATACTGTATGAGCTTGTGCTCCTATTAGAACTTATTGAACATTGACCCCTATTGGTTAATAGTAAAGCGTGACTTACTTGGCTTCCGCACACTTCACAAATAAGTCTTCAGTCCCAGACCTTCAATTTTGCTGCAGTCTTTTTACCCCTGGAAGGAAGGTACATTATAACATTAGCATTTCAATTCGGCTTACATATTTCAGAAATGCTACGCAATTTCTCCTGATATTGCTTACTCAAGTAATAATTAAAGGTGCAGCAACTTAGATGTTCCTAATCACTCAGTCATTACACAAAATATGACTCAAATGTCTAGTTTTTAGCTCCCATGCAAAGCGTCTTCACATCAGCCATTGCCTAGTTACCTGGTCGCTATGGCAACATTGTGGCACCCACACATGAATCTATCCTCTCATCACTTGGTCGCTATGGTCACCTTTGCGAATGCGAGCTTGAAGTGCTGTTGTAGCTGACCTCTACACTGCCATATTAGATAGAGGAGTGGAGACATGTTTCCTTTTGGGTACTGGAGTCTCCTTTTCAAGTGTTCCTCTGCATATTCTGAATCTAAAAAGTGTATTCATTTATGATACTGTATATTGGATTCATTTGTTTTGTGCCGTAACACAAAGCAAAAATGTTCAGTTAGCTTAGCATATATTTATCAGTCCCTAGTGACTCTCTCCAATATGACGCAATTCAATTCATAAGTATCTAGATTTAATCTAACCTCCCGATTCGATTTGATGCATAATTATGCAATCTGGTACCGTTCCTGTTTAAAGTTGGGATGCAACTGTTTATTATGCATTGATTAATTTCACAACAAAAATGTATACAATTGTTTTCTGTTGTATAAAATCATGGATACATTCCTTAGAGATTTTGATTTGTTATGTATTACTGTTGGAAATATCACTCTTCAAATAATATTATGATAACAGTACAACATAATAAATCTCAACAAAAAGCATTAATAGTAAATACATTTGTAAATTAATTAATTATATTATTTATATAAGACTTATAAAGTCAATGCTGTTGCTACCAACTGTCAACCATGCCTATTTATTGATTTTTCATCATTTTATCATTATTCATGTAGGTTATGCTGTGTTAGTAAAAACTTGAATGCACATAATTAGATTCCATGGTATAGTGCTATCTCAGCTGCATTCGGCTGGTAGAAAATGGATGGATGGATGGATGGTATAGTGCTGTTATTCTACAATGTTATGTTAGTGTTTTATATGTTCTATATTGACTTACAATGCCTGTAGTTTATTCAACATTGACAGGAAGAAGCATTCACTAATGTTAAAAAGTCACTGAATGACAGGATAACTTTTGCTGTTCGTTTACACTGAACTGACTCAACACAAAGCTACTGATTGTAAGTGACACATTTTATATTTAACTTAAATCTTCATTAAGTCACTTGCGACTAACATCATTTACCTCAGTTATTATGTCTTTTTTTTTGGAGTCAGAAAAGTTTGATACTTTGTCTTGCTGACATTTTTAAGCTAATGCAGCATGCTAGCATGTCTCTCGATAGGTGCAAATAAGCACGTGTGCAACGGATGCCGGCCAATGGGGCTGGGCCATGTGTACGTTGGTAAACCTCATTTCCTGACAACCTCAAGAGCAGTGCTGGCTCTCGGGTTGATAGCTCAGTGTTTTAGCTCGGTAGCTAGCACGCTCGTTAATCATGTCATGCTCGTTTGAGTCTCTGGCGAACCAGAAAGCAGGGACTGAACCATGCGGGTTACACGTGCACCGATGGTGTAACTTTGTTTTCATTCTGTGCAGGTTGTGCTGAAAATAACGTTCCAGTAGGGGTGTAACGATTGATCAAAACATCAATATATCGATTTATGTTTCTAAATTTCAAGTATATCGATCTGTGTTCTGCAAGTTTGCCTTCAAAGAAATAGGTATTGATCGATACTAGAAAAAGGAAAACATTGGGTTTGAGAACAACAGACTTTATATAAAGTTTAGCTCTTATAATAATAAAGATGTTAAACGTTGGCGGATATCTATGGTGGCCGAGAAAGGTCATAACAAACGCCACAAGACAATAATGTACTATATGTGACATGTGTGTCTGTGTGCCCTTAAGAAAAGGTGCTATTGTGTGTGACATGTGCGAGAGTCCGGCGAGTTTGGGTGTCTCTATGTTCAGTGCTTAAACGTGAGCTGTGGCGGACAGCAGCTCTTGTGTGTTTTGACTCCTTGAGTTTGTTACCGCTTGTTAAAGGGAAACTGCACTTTTTGGGAATTTTGCCTATTGTTCACAATCATTATTAGACAAAAACACTCATGTCTTTTATTTTTTATTTTTTTAGGATTCTAAAATGCGGCTAGCAGGAGCCACAGTTGCAGCCTTCAAAGTCCTCTTAAACAATTTGAAAACCCTCCATCAATGTTTTATATACACACTGAAAGTATATACTGTATATATAATGTAGTAACATACAATGCAATCACAACAATATGTAATTTGTTCAATATTTATTTGGTCATTTTATGCTTGTTAGAAAAACCTAATTGCGTTTTTTTTCTCCAAAATTGGTACTCGATTTGCAATTTTATATTTTATACATAAAAATGCATAAAACTGCAAAAATAATGAGTGAAGCTAGTAATACATGTTAGTTTTAAACTGTCAATCAACATATTATTGTCTAAAGGTGCCACACATTAAAACAATATGCAATAATCTACTTTAAAAAATATTTGGCTTTTCGCAGACAGAGCTTTTGTCAACATCATGCTCTTTAACTGAAGAAATATTCAATTAGTACTATACGGTGATTATAATGTCATGTAATCATAATATATGCAAGTAACCATTTAAAAGGATATACCGTATTTTTCAGAGTATAAGTCACTCCGGAGTATAAGTCACACCGGCCGAAAATGCATAATAAAGAAGGGAAAAAACTAGGGATGTCCAATAATAGCTTTTTGCCGATATCCGATATTCCGATATTGTCCAACTCTTTAATTACCGATACCGATATCAACCGATACTGATATATACAGTCGTGGAATCAACACATTCTTATGCCTAATTTGGACAACCAGGTATGGTGAAGACAAGGTCCTTTTTTAAAATATTAATCAAATAAAATAAGATAAATAAATTAAAAACATTTTCTTGAATAAAAAAGAAAGTAAAACAATATAAAAACAGTTACATAGAAACTAGTAATTAATGAAAATGAGTAAAATTAACTGTTAAAGGTTAGTACTATTAGTGGACTAGCAACACGCACAGTCATGTGTGCTTACGGACTGTATCCCTTGCAGACTGTATTGATATATCCATCCATCCATTTTCTACCGCTTAATCCCTTCAGAGTCGCGGGGGGCGCTGGAGCCTATCTCAGATATATATTGATATATAATGTAGGAACCAGAATATTAATAAAAGAAAGAAACAACCCTTTTGTGTGAATGAGTGTAAATAGGGGAGGGAGTTTTTTTGGGTTGGTGCACTAATTGTAAGTGTAAAAACAAAAAAAAAAAAAAACGATACCGATAATTAAAAAAACGATACCGATAAATTCCGATATTACATTTTATACCTTTATCGACATCTCTAGAAAAACATATATAAGTCGCACTGGAGTATAAGTCGCATTTTTGGGGGAAATTTATTTGGTAAAACCCAACACCAAGAATAGACATTTGAAAGGCAATTTAAAATAAATAAAGAATAGTGAACAACAGGCTGAATAAATGTACGTTATATGATGCATAAATAACCAACTGAGAACGTGCCTGGTATGTTGACGTAACATATTATGGTAAGAGTCATTCAAATAACTATAACATATAGAACATGCTATACGTTTACCAAACAATCTGTCACTCCTAATCGCTAAATCCCATGACATCTTATACGTCTAGTCTCTTACGTGAATGAGCTAAATAATATTATTTGATATTCTTTTACGGTAATAAGTTAATAATTTCACACATAAGTCGCTCCTGAGTATAAGTCGCACCCCCGGCCAAACTATGAAAAAAACTGCGACTTATAGTCCGAAAAATACGGTAAACGTATTTCTCATTACTGTAGAATTGTTTACCATTGTACTGTCATTGGAAGGTAAATTACTTTATCCTAAATGAATAAACAAAGAAAATGGACTCATTTCTGTAAGCAAAAATGAACCTAAATAGATATTAAAGTGTGTTTTTTTTTCCCAGATGGAAAAATTAGGTTGGACGTTGTCTTTTTGTTTATTGCTATCACATGATCGCAACGGCATTTTTGCTCATTGGTCCGTGTAGATGGGCTCATATCACCCATCCGATTTGAAGCTGAAATATTCCCACATCGGGATATTTGATTTTATCATCTTTTTCCTACTAATTTGCGTTAGTTTGCAGCACTTCTCACCGCTCTCTCTGCACTGTTTGTGTGTCGGCGCCGCCGCCCTACTTTCGTCTCCGCCGTGACAAAGATTGTTGATGACTGAAAAGAGCAATGCACATGCATAATATCCATTTATATCGAGTGAGGAGGACAGAAACACACGGTTTAGCATAGGGCTGGGCGATATATCGATATACTCGATATATCGCGGGTTTGTCTCTGTGCGATATAGAAAATGACTATATCGTGATATTCAAGTATACGTCCTCACGCAGTTGCTTTTAGCTGCGGGCATTACACTACAGGCGTTTCTCACTCTTTCTTGTCTCTCCTTCTCACAGAGACATAAAACTAGCGCACCTTCTTACATACGTCACATACAACGTCATATGCTCTCGCGGCATGGTAACGTTAGCTGTGATGCTAATGGAGTGGTGCGAGTGGTAATACGAGAGAAAGAAGGTGCGAATCTGGTAACAAATGAAGGAAGAATTAATTACCAAGAAAAACAGCAAGGGGTCCATCGTCTGGCGGTGGTTTAGCTTCAAGTGGGAATATGTCGAACATACAACCGTAATTTGTCAAGTATGTGGCAAAAGCGTACAAAAAGTAGCAGCTCTACTAATGTAGCATCATTTGAAAAGTCACCTGCTAGAGAATGAAGAGTGCTTGAAACTCTGCATGTCAACATCTCCGTTTGGTGCCACACCAACAAAATGCCGAAGCAACCATTTCCACATCAACACCGTATGAAAAAAATAGTCAACAACAGAAGGAGATAACGTCCGCAGGAACCTACCACATAGCGAAGGACATACACTATTAGATTTCCTATTATGCAGCTCATTTTTATTTGAAAGTTATTCTAGTGTGTGAATGTGAGTGTGAATGTTGTCTGTCTATCTGTGTTGGCCCTGTGATGAGGTGGTGACTTGTCCATGGTGTACCCCGCCTTCCGCCCGATTGTAGCTGAGATCGGCTCCAGCGACCCCGAAGGGACTAAGCGGTAGAAAATGGATGGATGGATGGATGGATGGATGAAATATCTTGTGTGACATCATGCACAAAAGTGCACTTTATTTGTTTTAAACTATTGTAGTGGCGTTCTGTACAAAAAGTGCACTTTAATTTATTGTTGTTTTGATATGTCATCTTAGTGACATCATGCACAAAAGTGCACTTTATTTGTTTTAAACTATTGTAGTGGCGTTCTGTACAAAAAGTACACTGTAATTTAGTGTTGTTTTGATATGTCATCTTAATGACATCATGCACAAAAGTGCACTAATAGTTTGTTTTAAAATGTCTCTGACAATCTTGCACTTTCTGTTTTGGAAATGACATGAATGTTTGTGCCACTGCTTAATAACTCTTTAATAAATACAGCTTTGGTAAATTTACTAAGTTGTGATTTCCCTCTCTGCATGAAAGTTTACAATGAGCATATATTAATGCAGTATGAAGAAGAATGTTTTAATGTAGACACAGAATCACATACTGCTGTGATTATATGCATCAAGTGTTCATTCAAGGCTAAGGCAAAATATCCAGATATATATCGTGTATCATGACATGGCCTAAAAATATCAAGATATTAATAAAAGGCCATATCGCCCAGCCCTAGTTTAGCGGAGCCTTTGCGATTAAACAACCGTGACATTTTTAATCTGACTTAAAAGTAAACCCGGTTAATTGTTGCATCCCTAGTTTAAAGTAGCCTTTCATTTTACGTTATAAATGATCCTAGGTCATTTTAATAAATCTGGCATGGTTTATATTCAATTAAATATACTTTACAAAATAAATATTTGGGTTGCTTTTGACATGACATACAAAACCATGTCAATATATTTATTACTGTACTTAAACCCTCTCACAATCAAAACAGACATATTATTCAGTTTTTCACTTTTGGCACAAATCGCCTTCATCTTTGACTTTATTGTAAAGCTATGGCATGTATTTGTTGGTAAAATGATGTTGACTTGGTGTCTTATAAAGGGTCTTCCAATGTATTTATTATCACTTCCTGCATAACACTGAACAGTCTCAGGTCTTTAACAATGAAACAGGCTATTAAAGACGTTATGACCTTGACTCGAGCTAAGTTTTGCTTGAAAGAAGCAAGCGAACGAGCAAGCAAGCGAGAGAGAGAAAAAGAGAGACAGCTTCCAGCAGCGTAGTAGATCTATCCATTTTTTTAACATATAGATCGATCCAGGGTCTTGTGTACCAATGCAATTACAGCTGTTAAATAGAACCTATCTCTGATTCATAATGGTTATTTGTTACATCCCTACCTGGATTTTACTGTCTTTATTGTGATTGTTTCGATCTAAAAAGCCTGATTTCACTGCAGCTTAAAAAAACAGTTTGGACAAAAATGTAAATGTTTAAAGAGGTATTATTTTTAAATCTACATTTGAAACATTTTCTTGTGGTATACACAACATTTATTGGTGGTTCTTTGGTCAAAATGTTGCATTAATGTTGTTTTACAGAGCATCTTTAAACTGCTTTCTGACTGTCGCAGTAAGCATGTGCCGCTTTATGAGCGGTCATAGACTATGTTTACATTCCAGGCCAAAGTGTACCAAATCAGATTTTTTCCAGCTGACTGTTTTGATTACAAGTAAAATATGATCTTTTTCAGACTCAATTATAAAAGCGCACAGGCCCCAATGTGTCCTCAGTGTGGCTATAATGTGACCTCGATGTGGCCTCGACGTCACAAGCATGCACATAAAGAGAAAACAAAGGAAGTTGACCAGATTCCGTAAATGAACAAGGAAGTACTATTACTATCCATTCATCCATCCATCTTCCCCGCTTATCCGAGGTCGGGTCGCGGGGGCAGCAGCCTAAGCAGGGAAGCCCAGACTGCCACTTCGTCCAGCTCCTCCCGGGGGAACCCCAGGCGTTCCCAGGACAGCCGGGAGACATAGTCTTCCCAACGTGTCCTGGGTCTTCCCCGTGGCCTCCTACCGGTCGGACCAAATGGTCAGAATGGCCCGAACCACCTCATCTGGCTTCCCTCTACTATTACTACTACTACTAATAATTTGCAAAATAAAAGCCACCATACCTTAAAAAATAGTTTTTTACATGGAAACAAATTAAAGTACGTAATATAATGTATAAATGGATACAGTATATAGGGTAATATATTTCGAAGGGTTCTAATCTTTTTATGGCTGCTAAGTAGAGGAGACAGCGTGGATCTTTGATCTATCTATTTTTCAACTCAGTTACGTAACGTTCGTGTTGGAGGAGTTGTGAATGAATGAAATATGAAATCTGTGTTGCAGTCCGCAGGTGTACCTAATGTTGTGGCCCAGCGGCGACTGCAGCACGGATTTCATATTTCATTCATTCACAACTCCTCCAACATGAACATTATTGTTTTTGCACTTTTGGCTTCTTATTAAATAACTTTTTTAAATAAATTCAATCTTGCACGTGGAAACTTTAAGTGTAGGCTTTAGTTGATATAACACTCCCGTCAGGGGGTGCATTATCCGGCACAACACCTGGCATATCAGCGCAACACTCCTTAATAAACTCTCCGTCAGAAAACGCCTTTCTTTTTCTGGCGATTTTGTGAGAAATGACGAAACTTGTCCTGACGGCTGCATTCTGGGGGGGTGAAATATGGCAAAAAGTCCTTGTTGGGTTTGCAGTTTTACCATCAACGCGTCAGCCTCCCTTGCGCGCGCTTCATCGGACAGATTCCGGTATTTTTCCTCGTGCTTTGTCATGTAGTGGCGATTCAAATGATATTCTTTCAACACAGCAAGCTGTGTACCACACATTAAGCACACGGCTTTACCTTTCATTTATGTAAAGAAATACTTGGCAGTCCATGTCTTGTTGAAAACACGCCATTCGTCATCAACTTTTCTCTTTTTAGCTCTCATCACTTGTCGCTGTACACCTTCACTCACAGGTTACACCCGGACATAAGCCCATAAATAACACTTTTCAAAATAAAAGCAGCACAGTTGTATTGCGCGCACGACATAGATGTTTTTTAAACTTTAATTTGTAATTTGTGATTGCCGCTGTTCACATTCACTCACGCGCATACGTCCACACGGAAGTAATACAAATAACGCTTTTCAAAACAAAAGCAGCACCGTTGTATTGCACACTCGACATAGATACTTTTTAAAATTTATTTTGCAATTTATAATTGGCCTCACGCGGGCCGGACAGGGACGCACAAAGGGCCAGATGTGGCCCGCGGGCCGCAGAGTGCCCAGGTCTGGTATACGCTGTCCATATATAAGGTCTTACACTTGACAGTGCATGGCACAACACAAACCAACCATGAAGTCAAAGGAATTGTTTGTAGACCTCTGAGACAGGATTGTCTCGTGGCAGAAATCTGGGGAAGGGTACAGAAAAATATCTGCTGCCTTGAAGGTCCCAATGAGCACAGTGGCCTCCGTCATCTGTAAATGGAGGAAGTTCTGAACCACCACGACTCTCCCTAGAGATGTGCCGGCCGTCTAAACTAAATGATCGGTGGAGAAGGGCCGTACTCAGCAAGGTGACCAAGAACCCGATAGTCACTCTGTCAGAGCTACAGCATTTCTCTGTGGAGAGAGGAGAACCTACCAGAAGGACGACCATGTCTGCAGCAATCCACCCAACAGGCCTGTATGATAGAGTGGCTTGACGGAAGTAGTAAAAAGCACATGGCAGCCTGCCTGGAGTTTGCCAAAATGCACTTGAAAGACTATCAAACCATAAGAAACAAAATTCTCTTTTATGATGAGACAAAGATTGAACTCTTTGGCTTGAATGCCAGGCATCATGTTTGGAGGAAAACAGGCACAGATTATCACCAGGTCAGTATAATCCCTACAGTGAAGCACGGTGGTGGCAGGAACTGGGACACTAGTAGGGATGAAGATGAATGCAGCAATGTCCAAAGACATCCTGGATAAAAACCTGCTCCAAAGCGCTCTTGAACTCAGACTGGGGCAACAGTTGATCTTTCAGCGGGACAACGACCCTAAGCGCACAACCAAAATATAAAAAGAATGACTTCAGGACAACTCTGTAAATGTCCTTTCGTGGCCCAGCCAGAGCCCACACTGGTATCCAACTAAACATCACTGGAGAGATCTAAAAATGGCTGTGCACCGACACTTCACATCCAGCCTTATTGAGCCTTAGAGGTGCTGCAAAGAGGAATAGGCGAAACTGCTCAAAGGTAGGTGTGCCAAGCTTGTGGCCTTGTAAAAAAAATGAAGGCTGTAATTGCTGCTAAAAGGTGCATCAACAAAGTGTTGAGCAAAGGCTGTTAATACCTAGATGATATATTTTTTATACATTTGCAAAAAAGCTCAAAAACATTTTTCACATTGTCATTGTGGGTATTGTGTGTAGAATTTTGAGGACAAAAATGAATTTATTCCATTTTAGAAAAATTCTGTAACATAAAGCGTGGAAAATGCGATGTGCTGTGAATAGTTCTAGATGCGATGTATGTTGATATTTTACATTACCCAGAAGACTTAGCGCTGCAGGCGGAATTCAGAAGAGGGTCTGAGATACAAGTGAGTAGAGTGTTGTGCCATTAGTTAATATATTGTTACAAATTGCTGTTCTTTGTTTACAAAATAAGTAAACTGCTCAGAGACGAATCAAATTGGCAAAAATGACATTGATTGGCTATAATGTGCAGGGATTAGTAGAAATGTTGTGAATTTGCAGCATCATAAATACCTGGAGGGTCAGATTGATCGACGTTGGATTGGTTTTAGCTTCTTTAATGCCCAGGAATTACAATTAAAATATTGTAATGGCTAATAAAAACTGATTTTTTTCTTTTGTGGGCAAGGCAGCAAGCAGCATCATATAAGGACAGAATATGGTAGGGTAGGATAGGATGGGATAGATTTTATTTATCCCACAATGGGGAAATTGTTTTTGTAGTGCAGGTACAAAAAGTCCACAAAAAATAAGGTAAAAAAAACCCTTATGAAAACAAGAGAGAAACATCAAAGAACACTAAAGACATGAGACATTGGAAAGAGCACAGAGCTGATGCAACCAGCTGCCACTAGAGCAGCACCATTTCTACATACAGCTACTAAAATAAATCACACCCAAAAACCTAAAATTTTACAGAAAATAATACATATTGCGCACATACGATTGCACCATGCATAGACAAACAACAATACAAAACGACGCCATTTCAACACCCACATACTGTACACCACGGTGGCCTCTGCAGTTCCGCATTGTCAGTCAGTAATACCAATAACATGTTTATATGCGTAATGTTTATGCCTATTTTTAGTTGTGGGTCACCTATAGTTTTGCTCCTTATCAACTTCATAGTTACTCAAGTCATAATAAATCTGACTATTTCAAGAAGTGACCTGTTTTTAGTCACAGGGTGTCATCTTCTTCATACATACCAATTATGATCAAGATATTTCCTTGTGGAGCCCAGTTATTAACATTTACATTTTTGTGGCAGATCTTTGAACTACCCAACAAAATTTTCGCCAATTCCTGCCGAAATTCTTTGGTGTAGCCTAAAATCGTTAAATATATATTATTGTCATCCGTCTGATATCCCTGATTTTGATTTGGGCTCATTTTGTCAAAGTCCAGAGGAAGAGTTTGTAAAAATAAGACTTTTTTTTTTGAATCTCAAAATAGCCAACTTTCTGTTTCTGCGTCGTATCATGATCTAGCCAAATGTCATGAAAATATGTGAAACTACGGGCAAATGTATTCAAAATGTATAGGGAATTCTACTGAGTCAGTTTTGGGGCTCTTATTCTGGACCACTGAATTTCAAAATTGTCACCAGGCCTGATGCACTTCCAAATTTACATTTTCATGAATTTTAAGGCCAAAAAAAATGTGAGGAGATGCTGAGACTAACAATAATAATAGCAAGTAACTAACAATTAACTAATTATCTACAGTAAAAGGTCATTCATTAGTCAAAAAGTGTTTCATGCTGCTAAATGTCCTACTGTGTCTGTCTCTAGTGGAAGGAATGAAGGTGGTGGAGATAGAGAAATGCCGTAGTGACATCAAGAAGCTCCGTGAGGAGATGGCATCCAGAACCAACAGGTAACAGTAAAAACAAACACTTGCTTCTGTCAAAACCTCATCCATCCTGATTAGCACATTTCACATTTCAAACAAACCCTGGTGCGTTTGCTGTGCTAGTGCAGTTTGTTTGTTTAATAATCAGTTCATGCTCATAGACTTAGACTATTCTGACCAATGTAAGTCTATGAGCATGAACTTGTGAAGCCTGCTCGGATGAGAGGTGAAACGTCTTCAAAGACAAACAGACAAACTGAACAGTCAAGTTGCGATCGATTGAATGCTTTGAGAATGCAATGACCTGGATGAATGAGAACATATTATATATACTGTACAGCATAGGGGGCAGCATGGTGGAACAGGGGTTAGTGCATGTGCCTCACAATACGAAGGTCCTGAGTTCAATCCTGGGCTCGGGATCTTTCTGTGCAAGATGTCCTCCCCAACCTGGAGATGGCCCTCCACGCCTTCCCGGGCGAGAACCATGGACTCGGACTTGGAGGTGCTGATTCTCATCCCAGTCGCTTCACACTCGGCTGCGAACCGATCCAGTTAGAGCTGAAGAGCCTGGCCAGTTGAAGCCATCAGGACCACATCATCTGCAAAAAGCAGAGACCTAATCCTGCAGCCACCAAACCGGATCCCCTCAACGCCCTGACTGCGCCTAGAAATTCTGTCCATAAAAGTTATGAACAGAATCGGTGACAAAGGGCTGCCTTGGTGGAGTCCAACCCTCACTGGAAACGGGTCCGACTTACTGCCGGCAATGCGGACCAAGCTCTGACACTGATCATACAGGGAGCGGACCGCCACAATCAGACAGTCCGATACCCCATACTCTCTGAGCACTCCCCACAGGACTTCCCGGGTTACACGGTCGAATGCCTTCTCCAAGTCCACAAAGCACATGTAGACTGGTTGGGCAAACTCCCATGCACCCTCAAGGACCCTGCCGAGAGTATAGAGCTGGTCTACCGTTCCACGACCAGGACGAAAACCACACTGTTCCTCCTGGATCCGAGGTTCGACTATCTGGCGTAGCCTCCTCTCCAGTACACCTGAATAGACTTTACCGGGAAGGCTGAGGAGTGTGATCCCAGGATAGTTGGAACACACCCTCCGGTTCCCCTTCTTAAAGAGAGGAACCACCACCCCGGTCTGCCAATCCAGAGGAACCGCCCCCGATGTCCACGCGATTTTGTAGAGTCTTGTCAACCAATGTTTTAGTTCCTTATAAATCACTAATACACGCCGCCATGGCGGCAAATAAACTACGTTTCTTACAAGTATCATCCTTGCAGGACGAGGAATAGCTAAACATGCTTTACAACACACCGTAGGAGGATACAATAGCTAACCGCTGACAGCAAGCTAGCACTCCTCAATGTAAACAAATGCCATATGTGGATCCATACAAACATCGACTGTAACGATACCAAGTACAAGAGTCGTACATAGTCGATACTAAAATGATTTCGTCTTTTTTTTATTTTTTTTATCACAACATTTTTTGTCTTTTTTTTTATTGTTTATAAACCCATGAAATACGTCCCTGGACATAGGTGAACTTTAATTATGACCAATGTATGACCTTGTAACTACTTGGTATTGGGTTTGAGCAAAATGTGTTGCATCACCCAACACTTATGTCAAGTATCAAACAACAGAAGAATAAGTGATTATGACATTTTAACAGAAGTGTAGATAGAACATGTTAAAACAGAAAGTGATCAGATATTGTAGATTTATAATCCATCATAACTTTGACAAAATAATACAATGGGAAATGACGTAATATGTTGCTGCATATGTCAGCAGCCAAATTAGGAGCCTTTGTTTGCTTACTTACTACTAAAAGAGAAGTTGTCTAGCTCGTATGTTCACTATCTTATAAAGCCAACACTGAAAGTGTTTTGTGGTCCCCTTTATTTTGAAAAGTTCCAAAAGGTATCGAAATACAAAACCAGTGAAGTTGGCACGTTGTGTAATTTGTGATCAAAAATAGAATACAATGATTTGCAAATCCTTTTCAACTTGTATTCAATTGAATTTACTGCAAAGACAAGATATTTAATGTTCGAACTGAGAAAATAAATTTGTTTTGCAAATAATCATTAACTTAGAATTTAATAGCAGCAACACATTGCAAAAAAGTGGGCACAGGGGCATTTGTACCACCGTGTTACATGACCTTTCCTTTTAACAATATTAAGTAAACGTTTGGGAACTGAGGAGACCAATTTTTGATGCTTCTCAGGTGGAATTCTTTCCCATTCTTGCTTGATGTACAGCTTAAGTTGTTCAACAGTCCGGGGGTCTCCGTTGTGGTATTTTAGGCTTCGTAATGCGCCACACATTTTCAATGGGAGACAGGTCTGGACTACAGGCAGGCCAGTCTAGTACCCACACTCTTTTACTTTGAAGCCACGCTGTTGTAACAGGTGGCTTGGCATTGTCTTGCTGAAATAAGCAGGGGCGTCCATGATAACGTTGCTTGGATGGCAACATATGTTGCTCCAAAACCTGTATGTACCTTTCAGCATTAATGGTGCCTTCACAGATGTGTAAGTTACCCATGCCTTGGGCACTAATACACCCCCATACCATCACAGATGCTGGCTTTTCAACTTTGCGCCTATAACAATCCGGATGGTTCTTTTCCTCTTTGTTCTGGAGGACACAACGTCCACAGTTTCCAAAAACAATTTGAAATGTGGACTCATCAGACCACAAAACACTTTTCCACTTTGCATCAGTCCATCTTAGAAGAGCTTGGGCCCAGCGTTTCTGGGTGTTGTTGATATATGGCTTTTGCTTTGCATAGTAGAGTTTTAACTTGCACTTACAGATGTAGCGACGAACTGTACTTACTGACAGTGGTTTTCTGAAGTGTTCCTGAGCCCATGTGGTGATATCCTTTACACACTGATGTTGGTTTTTGATGCAGTACCGCCTGAGGGATCGAAGGTCGCTTACGTGCAGTGATTTCTCCAGATTCTCTGAATCTTTTGATGATATTACGGACCGTAGATCGTGAAATCCCAAAATTCCTTGCAAAAGCTCGTTGAGAAATATTGTTCTTAAACTGTTCGACAATTTGCTCACGCATTTGTTCACAAAGTGGTGACCCTCGCCCCATCCTTGTTTGTGAATGACTGAGCATTTCATGGCACCCACCTGTTCCCAATTAGCCTGTTCACCTGTGGGATGTTCCAAATACGTGTTTGATGAGCCTTCCTCAACTTTCTCAGTCTTTTTTGCCTCTTGTGCCATCTTTTTTTAAACATGTTGCGGGCATCAAAGTTTTCCAGTTCGAACGTTAAGTATCTTGTCTTTGCAGTCTATTCAATTGAATATAGGTTTAAAAGGATTTGCAAATCATTGTACTTTGTTTTTGTTTACGATTTACACAACGTGCCAACTTCACTGGTTTTGGGGTTTGTAAATATTATGGTTATATATGTGTGTATGTATATATATATATATATATATATATATATATATATATATATATATATATATATATGCATATATATATATATATATGCATATTTGTATATATGTGTATGTATGGAGGTATGTATATGTGTCTGGCTGCGGGGAGTCTATGGGCCTCTCTGGGCGGGGCGTCCCGTCTTTCTGCCCGAGTGGAGTGTGGTCTCTTGTTGGCTTGAGGGCTGACTGTCTCTTGCTTCTCCCTTGCCTTGTCCTCTGCCGGACCCTGGGGGTCCTGTCGTTGCCCGGCCTGACTCCTTGGCGCCGGTGGTCCCTTGTTCCCTGGGCACCGCACCTGCTGTTTTGGATTGGGCTCTCTGGATGGCTGGCACCGTACTTTGGCTCCCTCACACGCTGGGAGACAAATGTAATGTACATACAAATACACATTATTAAATACATACTCACATAGACACAATTATTCATACATGCATACATATATACATACATACATACATACATCTACATCAACAATATGATTTGCCTGATTGGCTGGTCAGGACAAAAAAAAATTAAAAATGCGCTTTTGCAGACAATTTTTAGCTGCACCGTGATCGCAGACCGCTAACAAGCTTATGCTGCTGCATTGCCTCTGAGTTGGTGAAAGTTAATTCTATATTATAAATCATGCATCTCAACTGGATAGTATAAGGTTGTGGCCATAAACAGAGAAGTTGGTCTACTTTGACAGTCGACTTATACCAGAAGATGGCAAGACACGAAAAGATGCTTTTGCGTCACTTTTTTTTTTTTAAACCATTCGTGAGGATTATGATTAATTCTTCATCTAAAAGGGAAAATATGAACAAAAAACATCCCCTCAGTCGGCATCACAGTGAGAGCAGACATTGTAGAGAAAGTGTTTTTTTTATGTTTGTAGTTTTTATTTCTTGTTCAGCACTTAGCAATACTGCTGCATGATGCTTAGTGTTTGTTGTTGAAGGGAAAAGCGAACGCTGTCATGCGTCTGTGAAAATAATATGCCAGCGTATGCTTAAAATGAGCAAAATTCGTAAATATTACATGTTGTTATTTAATGTGCCTGTTACTACTACATCACATATATACTTACAGTATGTATATACTGTAAAACAATGATAGAGGTTTTTGGATGTTTTTCGAGCGCTTTAGAGGTGGAATAGAGCGACTCCAATTAGCTTCTTTTTAACTGACTTTTGCTAGCGTTTATTTACAAGTTAGAATGCAAAAAAAATAAAAACATATATGCTCTTGTCGAACATAAGGATTGTGAGTGATAAACAAAATTCTGAAAATGTGCCGTTCCCCTTTAATTGCCTTACGCTCAATACATAAAGGTTAATTAAATATATGAAGACATGTAAAGTAGGAAATAAATGTTTATATATATATCCAGAAGGCTTAGTTAACGCTGTAGACAAGAAACCAAAGTAGGTTTGAGTGACGCGAGAGGACAACAATTATGCCGTTTTAGCAATAGTTTGTTGATATATTTTTTCACGTTGCTGTTCCTTGACAGTGGACGTACACATTTGAGTGTTGCTCAGAGACTAATTTAAATTGGTGAAAATGACGCTGATTGGCCAAAATGAAGTGAAGGTGCTGGCGTTGGACAAAGATCAGAGGCCGTGCATAATTTGCATAGATTGTTTGAATTTTCCTGAATTGACACTATCGCTGCATTGCACATTCCTGGAGGGACACATATACATTAGCTTTGTGTGTTGTTGGCTAGTGATAGCAATTTGGTGAGCTAACTGTGGCTATTATTAAATGGATAGCCTATTGTAACAACATGATTTCAAATTGTTATTTGCTAAGTGTACATGCCCCTTGCGTGCACGAGACAGCGGTGCGTTGTTTTTTGTTTTGTTTTTTGTTGTTGTACTTGCTACCATGTTCCATCATTCCATCATTTCATGTATATTCTATCCTCTGGACCCCCTGTCAAAAGCTTCTTCTAGCTTATTTGGGGGACCCTTTCACGTACCAACATCTTTAAATGATGATATTTTACTACTATTGTATTTGTTATATGGTATTGTGAATAAACTTGAAACTAAACTAAACTAAACAAGCCCAAACACCAGAAAAAATTGTCGGACCAACAAGCAATTTTAAAAAAATATAAACATTTAGAAAATATATACAGCATGTCCTGTTCAACCACTAATGGTAAGATGAGCTAGCTGGTGGTGTTCTTGATATGTTTTTTTGTTTTGGGTCAAGGTCAAGGTTTATTTATACAGCACCAGAGGCCCTTTTCTAAAGTTTCTGAACTGTTGATTACTGGAACTTCCTAGTTCCTGGAACTATAGGTGTGTGGTTTGTGTTTCCACCGCATTTCACAGTTCAGGGTAGTTTATACAAATCAGGCTGATGACGTATGGAGTAGAGGTTTAGTATATTTCTCCACTGAGACCATGTAAATAAACAGACAATTTTAGGTCAGTTATTTTACTAAAAAGTAAGTAAATTAAATACAAAGCATTAAGTGTTAATAAATAGTCAGGTTTTTGTCCGCAATGTCCAACAGTGAAAAAGTCGTCCTCTCAGTAAATGATGAATTCGGGGGGACGGCGTGGCGAAGTTGGTTGAGTGGCCGTGCCAGCAATCGGAGGGTTGCTGGTTACTGGGGTTCAATCCCCACCTTCTACCATCCTAGTCACGTCCGTTGTGTCCTTGGGCAAGACACTTCACCCCTTGCTCCTGATGGCTGCTGATTAGCGCCTTGCATGGCAGCTCCTGCCATCAGTGTGTGAATGTGTGTGTGAATGGGTGAATGTGGAAATACTGTCAAAGCGCTTTGAGTACCTTGAAGGTAGAAAAGCGCTATACAAGTATAACCCATTTATCATTATCATTATTTATAATTCATGAGGGTCCAATTAGTCCATTTGACTGATCAGTCAGATGCCCCACAAAAATTCCTGTAAGCCGAAAGTTCATTTTGTTCTTCTTTCTCTCCTTTGTCAAGTTTGTTGTAATAGAAATAGACAAAAAAATAAGAAATAAACAAGTCTTCCTCGCATACTTAGTAATGGCAGTCGTGTGTTTGAAAACATTATTAGGACTAGTTTTAGGAACGCCCCCCACTGTGTTCAATCAATCAGCGTGCGACAGCAAAGCCCGCCCTCGAAAAGGTTCCCGGTACCTTCTAAAAGTCCTAACTAGCGTGCAGGAACTCCAGAAAGTCATTAAAGAACTAAATCTACCTGAGTAGTTTTTGGTGGAAACACAGGGGGAACTTTATTTACCCGGGTAAAAGAGGAAAGTTCCTTTAAAAGTTCCTGCGGTGAAAAAGGGCCTAACAAATACTCCAAATGTTAGTGTACATTTTTGGAAATCAAAGGAGTTAGTGTGGACAATGGAACTACAGTATGTTGATTTTAAATGTATAGAATCTCTTATTACTGTTGTAATAAGAGATTCTAGGGGCGGAGCTTTCTACCGATCACCACCTGGTGGTGAGTTGGCTGCGATGGTGGGGGAGGATGCCGGACAGACCTGGCAGGCCCAAACGCATTGTGAGGGTCTGCTGGGAACGTCTGGCAGAGTCTCCCGTCAGAGAGAGTTTCAATTCCCACCTCCGGAAGAACTTTGAACATGTCACGAGGGAGGTGCTGGACATTGAGTCCGAGTGGACCATGTTCCGCACCTCTATTGTCGAGGCGGCTGATTGGAGCTGTGGCCGCAAGGTAGTTGGTGCCTGACGTGGCGGTAATCCTAGAACCCGTTGGTGGACACCGACGGTGAGGGATGCCGTCAAGCTGAAGAAGGAGTCCTATCGGGTTCTTTTGGCTCATAGGACTCCAGAGGCAGTGGACAGGTACCGACAGGCCAAGCGGTGTGCGGCTTCAGTGGTCGCAGAGGCAAAAACTCGGACATGGGAGGAGTTCGGCAAGGCCATGGAAAACGACTTCCGGACGGCTTCGAAGCGATTCTGGACCACCATCCGCCGCCTCAGGAAGGGGAAGCAGTGCACTGTCAACACCGTGTATGGTGCGGCTGGTGTTTTGCTAACCTCGACTGCGGATGTTGTGGATCGGTGGAGGGAATACTTCAAAGACCTCCTCAATCCCACCAACACGTCTTCCTATGAGGAAGCAGTGCCTGGGGAATCTGTGGTGGGCTCTCCTATTTCTGGGGCTGAGGTTGCTGAGGTAGTTAAAAAGCTCCTCGGTGGCAAGGCTCCGGGGGTGGATGAGACCCGCCCGGAGTTTCTTAAGGCTCTGGATGCTGTGGGGATTTCTTGGTTGACAAGACTCTGCAGCATCGCGTGGACATCGGGGGCGGTACCTCTGGATTGGCAGACCGGGGGTGGTGGTTCCTCTCTTTAAGAAGGGGAACCGGAGGGTGTGTTCCAACTATCATGGGATTACACTCCTCAGCCTTCCCGGTAAGGTCTATTCAGGTGTACTGGAGAGAAGGCTACGCCGGATAGTCGAACCTCGGATTCAGGAGGAACAGTGTGGTTTTCGTCCTGGTTGTGGAACTGTGGACCAGCTCTATACTCTCGGCAGGGTCCTTGAGGGTGCATGGGAGTTTGCCCAACCAGTCTACATGTGCTTTGTGGACTTGGAGAAGGCATTTGACCGTGTCCCTCGGGGGGTCCTGTGGGGAGTGCTCAGAGAGTATGGGGTATCGGACTGTCTGATTGTGGCTGTCCGCTCCCTGTACGATCAGTGTCAGAGCTTGGTCCGCATTGCCGGCAGTAAGTCGGACACGTTTCCAGTGAGGGTTGGACTCCACCAAGGCTGCCCTTTGTCACCGATTCTGTTCATAACTTTTATGGACAGAATTTCTAGGCGCAGTCAAGGCGTTGAGGGGATCCGGTTTGGTGGCTGCAGGATTAGGTCTCTGCTTTTTGCAGATGATGTGGTCCTGATGGCTTCATCTGGCCAGGATCTTCAGCTCTCACTGGATCAGTTCGCAGCCGAGTGTGAAGCGACTGGGATGAGAATCAGCACCTCCAAGTCCGAGTCCATGGTTCTGGCCCGGAAAAGGGTGGAGTGCCATCTCCGGGTTGGGGAGGAGACTCTGCCCCAAGTGGAGGAGTTCAAGTACCTAGGAGTCTTGTTCAGGAGTGAGGGAAAAGTGGATCGTGAGATCGACAGGCGGATCGGTGCGGTGTCTTCAGTAATGCGGACGCTGTATCGATCCGTTGTGGTGAAGAAGGAGCTGAGCCGGAAGGCAGAGCTCTCAATTTACCGGTCGATCTACGTTCCCATCCTCACCTATGGTCATGAGCTTTGGGTTATGACCGAAAGGACAAGATCACGGGTACAGGCGGCCGAAATGAGTTCCCTCCGCCGGGTGGCGGGGCTCTCCCTTAGAGATAGGGTGAGAAGCTCTGCCATCCGGGGGCAGCTCAGAGTAAAGCCACTGCTCCTCCACATCGAGAGGAGCCAGATGAGGTGGTTCGGGCATCTGGTCAGGATGCCACCCGAACGCCTCCCTCGGGAGGTGTTTAGGGCACGTCCAACCGATAGGAGGCCACGGGGAAGACCCAGGACACGTTGGGAAGACTATGTCTCCCGGCTGGCCTGGGAACGCCTCGGGATCCCCCGGGAGGAGCTGGACGAAGTGGCTGGGGAGAGGAAAGTCTGGGCTTCCCTGCTTAGGCTGCTGCCCCCGCGACCCGACCTCGGATAAGCGGAAGAAGATGGATGGATGGATGGATGAATCTCTTATTACTGTTGTAGTATTCTTAATATATTTTTCTCACTGAGCTACATTTTTCTATGTTGATTCTGTAGTAACTTCTTCGAAGACATAAAGAAGCTAACTCCTCGCAGGGATGTACCCTCCTATCCCAAGGTAAGCTGCCGCTCACTCTCTGTTCATTAATTTTTCAGTTTGACAGAGAAGTCAAGTTGGAGGCAGTTTTTATTGAAAACTATACAAGTGAGTTCATGGCAAAAATAACATGATCTAAAGACATGTACTGTATACACAGTAGAAATGATGTTGTTTGATAGTACAGTGGAACCTGCTTATGTCCACATGACGAACCATTGCTTGCACATATCTTGTGACTTCTGCCAGATATACTGCTCTCTGACAGATCTTGACAGTAATGTTGCTGTACCACACTGCTGAGTTATAAGGATAAAGTCAATACTACAACACGTCAACATAAACTGCCCATTTTTTGTAGAAATGGCTCTTTTGGCTCTCACATTTTATGTCTACAACCACGGTTAACAAGGGATGTAACGATTAACAGAAGAGTTTAGACAATATACGAGGAAAATTATATAAATTTGGCTATCAATAGAGCTTTTCATATTATTGTTATATCATTTTAGCTGTGTCCCGCAAATTTGACAACGAAAAGCAAACAGCCGCACCCTCAAAGCAATGTAGTTTCCTCGCTAGCGACTAATGTCCCACAGTGCAAAGCCGCTTTTAAGTCAGCAATCCTCGCCTCCATGGCGGCAAATAAACTGAGGGTTCTACATGTATCATTATCATAGGAGGACGAGCAATAGCTAAACATGCTACACTACACACCGTAACAAAATATGCTAACCACTGATCGTGAGTTAGAGCTCTTAAATGTAAATAAAGGTGGGCGGATCGATACATATTTTACAATAATGATACTAGGTATAATATCCGCATGATGTCGATACTACAGTGGTTAGATCAATATTTTTTGTAATGTTTCTCTCGGAGATCTATCTATCTTTTATTGTCAAAAAAATCGTAGTTTTTCTTATTGTTTAAAAACTCAGGAAATATATTCCTGGACACAGGATGACTTTAAGGGCAAAACCTAAAGGATATAAATCAAAACCAATAGTAGGAAGTAATATAAAAATGTAATTGATATTGTTACACCACCATCCTTTGTTTTTATCTGATTATAATTGTGATCAAAAATTCAGTTGGTAAATGAGCTTCAACATTTTAAGTATCAGCAATGGTATGACCAATCCTGCCCCTGACTATTTACTCGGTATTGGAGCAATACCCAAAATGTGGGTGTTGTCGTGCTCTATTAAAAAGCCGATTTTTTTTTTTCTGATTTTGGAAGTTCAGAGAGTATGGCACTCTGCAAAATCTAAATTGTAAGATCTCAAAGAGGAATGTGTTCGAGCAATTGACAATTTTAGGTGATGTACGCAAGTTTGTCTCATTTGGAGCACATTTTAGAAAAATCATGACTTTATGCAAAGCAACCAAGATAACCGGAACCTTTGGGAATGATCGTACAAAGAGTAACGTTTCTTTGTAGGATTTAATAAAGTTTTTATGGGTTCTGTGTAGTTGGGATTATTCAGAAGCCAGAACAATATTTATTTATTCTGTCAAGGAAAGTATTTTGTGTCTGTTTATTTATTTATTTAAAAAAAAATGGTTGATAGATTTGAGTGTGTGTGTAGATACTTTTTGAGCACATTCAACAATACTAATCAAAGATAATAATAACCGGGATATAATTTTGTTCAAAATAACCGTGATATGACATTTTCTTATTGTTACATCCCTACACTCAATCAAATACTAATTAATTTTGGATTTGATATTGTATCTTTGTAAGGGCTTAAACTTACAGAATCAGCAGCCAAAAATATTTATTTACCACAAAGTAGGGGCACGAATAAGCATAAACAGCATATATGCCATATTTCTTGTACTTTGAGCTCCAAGCCAGCTGTGGAAATGTGTCATTATGCTAAATGCTAATTATGGTTATTGCATCACTCTCGCCCATGTGGTAATTACGGTTTCATGTTCTTTTTTGTTCTATTGTTGCTTCCTAATCATGTAGACAGAATTATATAATGAAATTGAGTATAAATAACAATCCAAATAAGAGGTGGTATTAATTGTGGCAAATAAAGCATATTGGGGGTAAAAAAAGAGATAAAGCCACTGACTTTCTTATTCAGTAGTGATTGTCACATTACACAGTAAGTATGACTGCCATGGTAATATAACAGATACAGTTTCTCACAAAGGTGATTACAATCCTCACATTTCAGCAACTTTTATTATTACACAGCACAGTATATCTTCTTAAGGGACAATACTATCAAAAAGAAACTTGGATATACATAATAAAGGTCAGTGTACAGCTTGTATAGGAGTAATAATTTACTGTCTACTAAAAATTACTCAACATAACTAATTATTGTTCAATAACTTGCAACACAGGTGTGCCGAATAGAAATGGACGGTACTGCAATTTGTGGTATCAATCCGATACTGTGTGTGAACAAGTATGAAAAAGAGTTCAAGCAACAACCTGTGTTGCTCTGCTCGATTCCATGGCCAACAGGAATAAGGCACTACTATGATGGTGCTCACTGCTCACACTAAACATTTACACTATGTGGACTCTGTGAGGTCTACTCACTTGTTGCCAGCTATTTACACAATGATGGCTTCCTGTTGATTTATTTTTAAAGGACAGTAAATCTGTACTGTCTTTAAGGTGTAAACTGACTTAATCTATATCCAACAATGCATGATATAGGAATGTCCCTTGAGATGATACAGTAAAATAATATTTTTGCTGAAACTTGAGGGGTGCGTTCACTTTGTGAGAAACTAAGATTTGACACAAATGAAAAACATTCTTCTTTGTGGTGGATCAATGCAATGTGACTAGTCAAATATTGGCTTTCTCACTCAAAATCATTGAGTGTTTTGTAGAGCTGTGCCCCCAAGCCAGGCAGAGGTGTACAGGGTTAACTGGGAGCTCTGTTGTCTACAGTACATGCTGTCACAACAGACCATTGATGCCCTCAAAAAACCCGCCTTTGACGTCTGGCTCTGGGAGGCCAATGAGGTAAGACGTCTTTGCTGAGCCTATCTGACCCAAAACTCCCGTTTCTCTTCTTCCTGTGTCCCCTGCTCTCTGCTCCTGTTTGTGTGTGTCTGTGTGTAGTATCATTTGTCTAAGGAGACAGTAGAAGCTCTTAGATTGCCTACATTCGATGCTTGGCAGTGGGAGCCTAATGAGGTGAGACTGTTTTGTCTGTATCATTGAACAATTATTCAGGTAAGACTACCAATGATCCATCACGCGTGACACTGTAAAAATTGATTGTTCAAATGTGTTTCATTTAAATACATTTTTGTATATTCAACTCTTTAAAACCGCTGGACCCCATTACCGGTTGCGTCTGTGTTGCTATGGTAATTGCTACGCGACACTTGTATCAGTATATGCATATCATATATCCATGTAACTGGAAAAACCCCAGCCAAAAGCTCAATAAAAAACATCTTTAGGAAAACGGAAGTAAATTTTAACCAAATGCACTTAAATTTGGAAAATATCAAAGACAAGCAAGAAGTCAAAGCTTTTCATTTATCCCACCAAACATAACCCAACATTCCCTTCATGTTATTGCTAGGTTTTGAATTTGTAGAAACTTTTTGAGAAAGTTGCGACAAAAGTTGTGATGTTTTGAGGCTTTTTTCCCATTAACATTGAATGTACTTGAGATTTAACGAATTCATCATTTTCAGAGGTGGGTAGTAACGCGCTACATTTACTCCGTTACATCTACTTGAGTAACTTTTGGGATAAATTGTACTTCTAAGAGTAGTTTTAATGGAACATACTTTTACTTTTACTTGAGTATATTTATAGAGAAGAAACGCTACTTTTACTCCGCTCCATTCATCTACATTCAGCTCGCTACTCGCTACTAATTTTTATCGATCTGTTAATGCACGCTTTGTTTGTTTTGGTTTGTCAGACAGACCTTCAAAGTAGAATCTATGCATGCCTGCGTTTCACCAATCAGATGCAGTCACTGGTGAAGTTTGACTCCATTTCACCAATCAGATGCAGTCACTGGTGACGTTGGACTCTGTTTCACCAATCAAGCAGAGCCAGGCGGTCACATGACCGTCACACGTGGACCCCGACTTAAACAAGTTGAAAAACGTATTCAGGTGTTACCATTTAGTGGTCAATTGTACGGAATATGTACTGTACTGTGCAATCTACTAAAAGTTTCAATCAATCAATCAAAAGTGTGAAGGAAAAAAGACACTTTTTTATTTCAACCGTACCTCTCTCAAAAGCCTAAAGACTGACCGCACAGTTCCTGTCTTCACAATAAAAGTGCCGCTCCATCGCGCCTACGCTAACAAAATAAGAGTCTCCGAAAGTCAGCGCAAACAAGCTAGCAAGCTACGGAGTTTGCCGCCAATGTATTTCTTGTAGAGTGTATAAAAACAAATTTGGAAGCTGGACAAATAAGATGCCAAAAACCAACCACTTTCATGTGGTATTAGACAGAAAGGAGGAACTTTTTTTCTCCTCCATTTGAAAATGTGGACGTTATCAGCACTACTGTTGGATTCCAATCAATGCAAGTCATCAGAATCAGGTAATACACCAACTTATATTATTGTCTTCATGAAAGAAAGGAATCTATATGTTAAACATGCATGTATATTCATTAAAACACCTTTAACATGTGAAGAAAAACGACAAAATAAATAAATATAAATGATATACTGTATATATAAATGTGTGTATGTATATATATATATATATATATATATATATATATATATATATATATATATATATATATGATATGTGTGTGTATGTATATGTACATATGAGGTAGATCACCTCGACTTGGTCATTTATTAAGTAATTGATTAACGTTGAAAAACTTATTGGGGTGTTACCATTTAGTGGTCAATTGTACGGCATATGTACTGTACTGTGCAATCTACTAATACAAGTTTCAATCAATCAATCAATGAATGCCTACTGAGCCTATGGTGCTCTTAAGTTATTGTGCCTCAATTTGCCTTAATTTTTTTTAATTTTAATGTATTATTATTTAATAAAAATTATTGTTTTAGTTGCTTAAGAGATATTCCTGGCTCTGAATTTGCTCATTGCTATTTTTATGTTTTTGTGCATTATTTGTTGCCGTCATCATTAAACAAACAGGTTACTCATCAGTTACTCAGTACTTTAGTTTTTTCACAACATACTTTTTACTTTTACTCAAGTAAATATTTGGGTGACTACTCCTTACTTTTACTTGAGTAATGAATCTCTAAAGCAACAGTACTCTTACTTGAGTACAATTTCTGGCTACTCTACCCACCTCTGATAATTTTTTTAAATAGTCTTTGTAAACTTTAACATCAAAAATCACAAGATTTCAGCAGTAAATTAATAACAAATATTGTATTGATGCTTTACTTGTCTTATATCACAGACATCAAAGTAGACAGGAGATGGCAGTAAAAACACACTCAGAGCTCATTATCAAATTACTAAACTGTTGTAATTAATTATAACTAATAATAATATTTGATTACAAGTATGACAGAAACACCATCAAAGGCTTCCTTATGGTCTGCTGTCTGATCTATCGCCCACATTCTCTGTATGTGTTTGACGCTTGAAAAGTGTCTGTCCATCTTAAACATATATTTGTGTTTTAACACATTTACACCTGCATGTTAAGAGCATTTGAGCACTGTTAATCTATAGCGCTAATTTTTGTTGGTAAACGAGAGACAATGAGATTATCATCACACTTCAATGTCATGTAAATGCTGCCTCTTTCCTAGGTCAGCATTGCAAATGAAATTATGTTCTTAATTGTCTTACCCTAAATAAAAGAAGGTGAGATGAATATATGAATAGAAAGTGAGGATGCCAGTGTGTCGCTAAATTTTTATATACCAGAAGTCAAGGCGCTGACAATTGTGCCATTAGAGCAATTAAGAGGTGATATATTGTTACACAATGCTGTTACTGCTTCGTCTACACTAGAAACATACAAATTAGATTGGCGAAAATGACACTAAATAGCCAAAATGTGTGGAGAAGTTGCGTGAATTAGCGCAATCGCAACATGGTGGATTCGTGGAGGGACTGACCCAAAATATGAAACCATTTAGTCTCACTAGAGAAGCGTTTATTAATGCAGTAGCATATCTGCTGTACGGGAGCAGAGGAACAGAATCTGTTGCAGATTTTCAAAGTAAAAAAAACAAGGTTTTAGGTTTTTGGGTGTTTTTCTGGCCCATTGTGTTAGAACACTGTGACAAAATGAAAAAAGAAAAAACTGTTCAGAGGTTGTACTGAAAAACAGTATGCATTAATCCAATCACGTTTATTTGTTTACATTCCAATACACGTGGAATTGAGCGCACATGTTGGAGTACAGCTGGCCACTCCCTGTCCACACCCCCATTTAAATAGACAAATCATATTTAGATTCGCCATGAGCCTTAAACCCCACACTCTGCACAATCAGAAAACAAAGATAAGGCACAAGATCGTGAAAAAGAAGGAATTTACCCGCAGGGAGTTGGAGGTGCTTCTTGCTGAAGTAAAGGCACGCCAAAATATTATTTTTGGCACACTGTTCACTGGCAAAAGTGGGTTGAGTCGGATAAAGTGTGCAAGGGTGTGGAGTCAGAGAACCGCACACAGAAGCAAATAGGAAATAAGTGGTACTACATCAGGAAGGTGAAGAAGAAGATGGATGTGGCCAAAACAGGTGATGGCACCGGTGATAAAGTAATGCTCACCCCGTTTGAAAAGATAGTCGCTGCAATGATACGTAAAACTTTAGAAGAGGTGTCACAAGAGTCACAAGAACACATTGCGACCGCAAAAAGTGGCAAAATGATTGCGTAGATTAGGGCTCCCCAAACTACAGCCCGCGGCTCGCCAGCATTTACAATTCGACCTACGGGAGGGTCCCATGTTAGTATTTGACAATATTAAACTTTAATTGTTGCTAATGTGCTGCTAGTAATTTTCCTGAGGGAACTCTCCTGAATGAATCAATAAAGTACTATCTATCTATCTATCTATCTATCTATCTATCTATCTATCTATCTATCTATCTATCTATCTATCTATCTATCTATATATTAGTTTTGTTAGGCATTGAACATGGGCATTACATCAGGATCATAAAGTGCATAGAAGCAACACATAGGGACCATTCAGACAGCCTTTCCCACCCATGGCCTGATTAATTAAAAACCAACCTAGAAAGTTAATATGTTGTACAGAACCACACAACAAAAAAACATAATCACCCATTTAAGTCCATTACCAAGCTGTATGGGTAAAACATTCTACACACTTCGACGTGACGCATTTTATATTTATATGTATATATATATATATATATATATATATATATATATATATATATATATATATATATGTATGTATGTATGTATGTATGTATGTATGTATGTATGTATGTATGTATGTATGTATGTATGTATGTATGTATGTATGTATGTATGTATATATATGTATGTATGTATGTATGTATATATATGTATGTATATATGTATATGTGTATATATATGTATGTATATGTATGTATGTATATATACATATATATATGTATGTATGTTTATATACATATATATACAGGTAAAAGCCAGTAAATTAGAATATTTTGAAAAACTTGATTTATTTCAGTAATTGCATTCAAAAGGTGTAACTTGTACATTATATTTATTCATTGCACACAGACTGATGCATTCAAATGTTTATTTAATTTAATTTTGATGATTTGAAGTGGCAACAAATGAAAATCCAAAATTCCGTGTGTCACAAAATTAGAATATTACTTAAGACTAATACAAAAAAGGGATTTTTAGAAATGTTGGCCAACTGAAAAGTATGAAAATGAAAGATATGAGCATGTACAATACTCAATACTTGGTTGGAGCTCCTTTTGCCTCAATTACTGCGTTAATGCGGCGTGGCATGGAGTCGATGTGTTTCTGGCACTGCTCAGGTGTTATGAGAGCCCAGGTTGCTCTGATAGTGGCCTTCAACTCTTCTGCGTTTTTGGGTCTGGCATTCTGCATCTTCCTTTTCACAATACCCCACAGATTTTCTATGGGGCTAAGGTCAGGGGAGTTGGCGGGCCAATTTAGAACAGAAATACCATGGTCCGTAAACCAGGCACGGGTAGATTTTGCGCTGTGTGCAGGCGCCAAGTCCTGTTGGAACTTGAAATCTCCATCTCCATAGAGCAGGTCAGCAGCAGGAAGCATGAAGTGCTCTAAAACTTGCTGGTAGACGGCTGCGTTGACCCTGGATCTCAGGAAACAGAGTGGACCGACACCAGCAGATGACATGGCACCCCAAACCATCACCCAACCATGCAAATTTTGCATTTCCTTTGGAAATCGAGGTCCCAGAGTCTGGAGGAAGACAGGAGAGGCACAGGATCCACGTTGCCTGAAGTCTAGTGTAAAGTTTCCACCATCAGTGATGGTTTGGGGTGCCATGTCATCTGCTGGTGTCGGTCCACTCTGTTTCCTGAGATCCAGGGTCAACGCAGCCGTCTACCAGCAAGTTTTAGAGCACTTCATGCTTCCTGCTGCTGACCTGCTCTATGGAGATGGAGATTTCAAGTTCCAACAGGACTTGGCGCCTGCACACAGCGCAAAATCTACCCGTGCCTGGTTTACGGACGATGGTATTTCTGTTCTAAATTGGCCCGCCAACTCCCCTGACCTTAGCCCCATAGAAAATCTGTGGGGTATTGTGAAAAGGAAGATGCAGAATGCCAGACCCAAAAACGCAGAAGAGTTGAAGGCCACTATCAGAGCAACCTGGGCTCTCATAACACCTGAGCAGTGCCAGAAACTCATCGACTCCATGCCACGCCGCATTAACGCAGTAATTGAGGCAAAAGGAGCTCCAACCAAGTATTGAGTATTGTACATGCTCATATTTTTCATTTTCATACTTTTCAGTTGGCCAACATTTCTAAAAATCCCTTTTTTGTATTAGCCTTAAGTAATATTCTAATTTTGTGACACACGGAATTTTGGATTTTCATTTGTTGCCACTTCAAATCATCAAAATTAAATGAAATAAACATTTGAATGCATCAGTCTGTGTGCAATGAATAAATATAATGTACAAGTTACACCTTTTGAATGCAATTACTGAAATAAATCAAGTTTTTCAAAATATTCTAATTTACTGGCTTTTACCTGTATATATATATAGTCAAGGTTTCTGTGGTTTATCCGTTATACAATGCTCAATACCGGGGTAGAGCGTAATATATGTTAGCATGGAAACCTGCGAAACAGGCTTGTAGGGATGATATAGCCTCTTGTGTTTTTTCCTGACCTAACATATGTATGTATATATACATATATATGTATATATACATATACACATATATATGCATATACAGTATGTGTGCGTGTGCATATATATATATATATATATATATATATATATATACACACCCAGGCCGCAGATCATATTCTTTTAATCTCATGTGGCACCCAAGTCAATAAGTTTGGGGACTGCTGGCCTCGATAAAGTTATAGACGCTATCACAAATATGAATATAAAAATTAAATGCATTGGCAAAAAAGTGAATTTGGTGTTCTTGCCTCAGTCTTTTACATTGTTGAAATAAAATGTTGGCAAAGCCCCAACTACCACCTATGTGTGTTATCAAAGTATCCACAGCATGTACAATTTGTGCATATGTGAACCATGAAGTTGATGTGAAGCACTGCACATTTCCACGTTCAGTTCACTGTTAAAACATCTCAACTTAGCCGTGAATACATGCATACGCCAAGTTTTTGTGTGTACACACACTTAATACATGAGGCCCCAGATGTTTTAATAATGGAAATATATTTTTCACGAATCAACAGGTACACAGCAAGCTCAGCAGATGAGTGTTTTGCACTGTTGCCTAGTGACAAGAAGGTTCTAGGTTTAAATAATATATAATATAATAGGCAACAGAATAGAAAATGTTGACTGATAACCAGCTATAATAACAATAATAATAATAACTAAGATTTATATAGCGCTTTTCTAAGTACCCAAAGTCGCTTTACATGTAGAACCCATCAATCATTCACACCTGGTGGTGGTAAGCTACTTTCATAGCCACAGCTGCCCTGGGGTAGACTGACGGAAGCGTGGCTGCAATTTGCGCCAACGGCCCCTCCGACCACCACCTATCATTCATCTATGAAGGGAACGTGGTTAGATAAGAAGTAAGACAATCTATGCATAGGTCCTGGTCATTTATAACAAGGTATTTGTTTGACCAGCATGTATCTGTACCTGGTTTATATGTAGTAACTACCAGAGTTACATGGAAATTGACAATATCACAATGGCACAGTATTATACATAAAATAATGTATGACGAAACCATGATTTTCTTTCTTGCAGATGTTGAGCTGTCTGGAACATATGTACCATGATCTGGGTTTGGTCAAAGACTTCAACATAAACCCTATTACACTGAAGAGATGGCTGGTAAGAAACATACAAGCAGTATCAATAAACAAATGAAAATATCATCAGTCCAAAACGAGTAGTAGTCCTAAATACTCTCCATAGACTGATATCCCTTCAATGCCGAGGTCGCCAACCCGTCGATCGCGACTGGTCAATCTTTTGAACCCTACCGGTCAGTCGCGAAAATATTAGACAAAAAAAATGATTAATATGACATCAATGACACCCCCAATCGGAGAATGACCAACAGACCCGCAAACAAGCATGCATTTTAACCCCCAAAAACACGCACGCCTCTGCCTCTCTTCAGCCTCAGATCCCTCGGCTCTAGACACCACGCCCGCACACTGCAAGTGCAGCCGCGCTCTACACCCGCTCGTCTTGCAAATGCACATTGCATGACGTGCTCATAAAACAACGCGCTGCAACTGAATGTCTCACTGAGTGTTGCAGCAAATCTGACTTTTTCTAGCATCCAACATCAAACAACTCTTCCCTCAACCACGAGTCCATGACCATCATCATCCACCTATGATGGGTGAGGATGAAGCATACGAGATTCCGTGAACATTGCGCCCAAGTACGGATTTTGTGTTTATTCATTGTAAATACAAAACTAAACATTGACATGTGCAAAGGCAGTAATATATTATAAAACAAGGCGGCAGCCATAGAAGGACTCCGTGTTTATCCCTTCTTTATCACAAAGGAAAAACCCGCCATGTGAACAGCTGATTTTACTAATTCTAATGCTGACGTTAAAACTAGGTAATGGCTTTTTTGCCGATATCCGATATTCCGATATTGTCCAACTCATAATATGCCAATATCAACCGATACCGATATATACAGTGGTGGAATTAACACATTATTATGCCTAATTTTGTTGTGATGCCCCGCTGGATGCATTGAACAATGTAACAAGGTTTTCCAAAATAAATCAACTCAAGTTATGGAAAAAAATGCCAACATGGCACTGCCATATTTATTATTTAAGTCACAAAGTGCATTATTTTTTTAACATGCCTCAAAACAGCAGCTTGGAATGTGGGACATTCTTGTTTGGTGTGGGTTCACAGTGTGGCTCATATTTGTAATAGTGTTGAAGTTGTTTATACGACCACCCTCAGTGTGACCTGTATGGCTGTTGATCAAGTATGCTTGCATTCGCGAGTGCGTGTGTCAAGCCGTAGATATTATGTGACAGGGCCAGTACGCAAAGGCAGCGCCTTCAAGGATTAATTGGCACTCCGTACTTCTTCCTGCGTCCGTGTACACAGCGGCATTTTAGAAAGTCACAAATTTTACTTTTGGAAACCGATACCGATAATCTTGAAACCGATACCGATAATTTACGATATTTCTTTTTAAAGCATTTATCGACCGATTATATCGGCGGTCCGATATTATCGGACATCCCTAGTTAAAACCATGTGACTTGCGTCTCATGTGTGACCAGAACAAATATACTACGGTACTAAGACTACAGTGACCATAAACAGTTAGCTTCTACAGCAGTGGTGGCCAAAGTGCGGCACAGGGGCCATGTGTGGCCCGTTACTCGGCACATTGCCACACGCCATTAGACTGTACAACTCCTCTCTCGGGGGAATGGGGGATACTAGGATGACAGGGGATGCAAAACAATAACAATGCAATACTTTTTCATAACATGGTCACTACTGTCTAGTTTCTCTTGTTATATTCTTATTTTACTGTTATATTTTTATTCTCATTGTTGCTTTTTATTTTTATTCTTATTGTAATATTTTTCTATTTTGTTTCCATTTATACCCCCATTATTTACTTTTTACTTTTTAAATTCGATCTCAATTCTGTACACTGCTGCTGGAATTTTAATTTTCCTGATGGAACTCTCCTGAAGGAATCAATAAAGTACATCTATCTATTGCAAAAACAAACAAAAAACACCAGCAGAAATTGGGAAAACGGCAACAAACACAATGAGTAAAAGCCAAAATGTTGAAATATTGACATCAGCCAATAACGACGACACAAAGCTTTGTATTTAATAAAACAAAACAATACAAATATATATATATATATATATATATATATATATATATATATATATATATATATATATATATATATATATATACAGTGGGGCAAAAAAGTATTTAGTCAGCCACCAATTGTGCAAGTTCTCCCACTTAAAATGATGACAGAGGTCTGTAATTTTCATCATAGGTACACTTCAACTGTGAGAGACAGAATGTGAAAAAGAAATCCAGGAATTCACATTGTAGGATTTTTAAAGAATGTATTTGTAAATTATGGTGGAAAATAAGTATTTGGTCAATAACAAAAATTCTACTCAATACTTTGTAATATAACCTTTGTTGGCAATAACAGAGGTCAAACAATTACTATAGGTCTTTACCAGGTTTGCACACACAGTAGCTGGTATTTTGGCCCATTCCTCCATGCAGATCTTCTCGAGAGCAGTGATGTTTTGGGGCTGTCGCCGAGCAACACGGACTTTCAACTCCCTCCACAGATTTTCTATGGGGTTGAGGTCTGGAGACTGGCTAGGCCACTCCAGGACTTTCAAATGCTTCTTACGGAGCCACTCCTTTGTTGCCCGGGCGGTGTGTTTGGGATCATTGTCATGCTGGAAGACCCAGCCACGTTTCATCTTCAAAGCTCTCTCTGATGGAAGGAGGTTTTGGCTCAAAATCTCACGATACATGGCCCCATTCATTCTTTCCTTAACACGGATCAGTCGGCCTGTCCCCTTAGCAGAAAAACAGCCCCAAAACATGATCTTTCCACCCCCATGCTTCACAGTAGGTATGGTGTTCTTGGGATGCAACTCAGTATTCTTCTTCCTCCAAACACGACGAGTTGAGTTTATACCAAAAAGTTCTATTTTGGTTTCATCTGACCACATGACATTCTCCCAATCCTCTGCTGTATCATCCATGTGCTCTCTGGCAAACTTCAGACGGGCCTGGACATGTACTGGCTTAAGCAGGGGGACACGTCTGGCACTGCAGGATTTGATTCCCTGTCGGCGTAGTGTGTTACTGATGGTAACCTTTGTTACTTTGGTCCCAGCTCTCTGCAGGTCATTCACCAGGTCCCCCCGTGTGGTTCTGGGATTTTTGCTCACCGTTCTCATGATCATTTTGACCCCACGGGATGAGATCTTGCGTGGAGCCCCAGATCGAGGGAGATTATCAGTGGTCTTGTATGTCTTCCATTTTCTGATAATTGCTCCCACAGTTGATTTTTTCACACCAAGCTGCTTGCCTATTGTAGATTCACTCTTCACAGTCTGGTGCAGGTCTACAATTATTTTCCTGGTGTCCTTCGACAGCTCTTTGGTCTTGGCCATAGTGGAGTTTGGAGTCTGACTGTTTGAGGCTGTGGACAGGTGTCTTTTATACAGATAACCAGTTCAAACAGGTGCCATTAATACAGGTAACGAGTGGAGGACAGAAGAGCTTCTTAAAGAAGAAGTTACAGGTCTGTGAGAGCCAGAGATCTTCCTTGTTCGAAGTGACCAAATACTTATTTTCCACCATAATTTACAAATAAATTCTTTAAAATTCCTACAATGTGAATTCCTGGATTTTTTTTTCACATTCTGTCTCTCACAGTTGAAGTGTACCTATGATGGAAATTACAGACCTCTGTCATCATTTTAAGTGGGAGAACTTGCACAATTGGTGGCTGACTAAATACTTTTTTGCCCCACTGTATGTATATATATACGTATATGTATATATGTATACATACATTGCAATCTAAGCCACTGGTCTATATATGTAATCCGCAATTTTCTAGTTGCTAATTCACCACCTGAGCCAAACCTACTCTTTTGAACCCAACTTTTCTTCAAGAAAAGAATATATGAAAATGCCTTAAACCTATGTTTTCTTTATAGCTTTGTATTCACGACAACTACAGGAATAACCCCTTCCACAACTTCCGCCATTGCTTCTGCGTCACCCAGATGATGTACAGTATGATCTGCCTCTGCAGCCTACAGGTAAGACATGTAATGCTGTTAGTAGAGATTTCATCTTTATATATAAGACTTCATGTTTCCTTAATTTCTCATCAAAAAGCAACAGTATGTATACACACTCAGTTTAGCCTTCATAAACACAACAATACAAAACAATATTTTGTTCACTTTATTCAATAACAAGTTGAGTGAAAGGCAACATTGCAAAGTGGCCTTACACACAAAAACACAACAAAGAGAAGAGGTGCGTCATTTTTTCCCTTGCAGTCGGTTGACTGGAGGCTTCAATATTTCACAGAAAAAAATGTCTCATTATAAAGCATTGCCACAAAACAGACTTAGACTGCATACAATTTGATCATTTAATCATTAATACAGTATATAGCATTCATATATTTCAATGACATACAGTAGTTTGGTGTGAGATTAAAAGGTGTAATAAAGTGAATGTTTGTTTAGGAGAAATTCACTCAGGTGGACGTTTTGATCCTCATGACTGCTGCTGTGTGTCATGACCTCGACCACCCTGGATACAACAACACGTAAGATACACACAAATACACCAACATGTACACGTTTGGCTTTTATTGGGCAAATCTGCATGTTCAATGTGTGTGTGTAGAAATTAGATTCTGGATTCTACACGTCAGGGTTGTCCAAAGTACAACTCAGGAGCTTTATATTGATTGCAGTTAATGTGTTTTTTTTTTTTTTTTACAAATAGCAATACAAATGGAATGCATGAGAAAAAAGTTTTTTGTGATGTCAAATATTGGGGTTTCAGTTGGTATATCCAATAATAGTTTTAATAAAATCAAACGGTCATCATTGACTTTAATTGATTATTAAAAAAAACATTAATACATTTTTTTAGAATTGTAGATTGGAAAACAACTGTTCAGGTCGAGCTGTCCTATTAGTCTTTGAGCATGATCTGATAAAGCCTACTACGTTCCGATTTGATTATATGGCCCAACAATGTCTGCATCTTTGTGTGTAGTCAGCTACAACTGCTTAGCATGTGTTGATTTTCCTCCTGTCCACAACAGAGAAAATACTGGCACACATCTCTGCTCTATGTGATGCCCTGTCCAAAATCGGATGCCCGAACAAGTTTCTGAAGATCTTGCGTTGAACAATGACATGACCGCAACTGTAGTGGGAAATGCCAGCTCTGAGGCCATGTCCACACGAACACGGATACTTAATAAACGCATACTTATTTCTGCGTAGTGTTGTCCCGATACCAATATTTTGGTACCGGTACCAAAATTATTTCGATACTTTTCGGTACTTTTCGGTACTTTTCTAAATAAAGGGGACCACAAAAACATTGCATTATTGGCTTTATTTGAACAAAAAATCTTAGGGTACATTAAACATATGTTTATTATTGCAATTTAGTACTTAAATAAAATAGTGAACATACAAGACAACTTGTCTTTTAGTAGTAAGTAAACAAACAAAGGCTCCTAATTAGTCTGCTGACATATGAAGTAACATATTGTGTCATTTATCATTCTATTATTTTGTCTACATTATTAAGTACAAGTGGTAGAAAATGTATTATTAATTGACTTGTTCATTTACTGTTAATATCTGCTTACTTTCTCTTTTAGCATGTTCTGTCTACACTTTTGTTAAAATGTAATAATCACTTATTCTTCTGTTGTTTGATACTTTACGCTAGTTTTGGATGATACCACAAATTTGGGTATCAATCCGATACTAAGTCGTTACAGGATAATACATTGGTCATATTCAAAGTCCTCATGTGTCCAGGGACGTATTTCCTGAGTTTATAAACATAATATGAATTTTAAAAAAATGAAAGAAGATGTTGTAATGCCAAAAAATATCGATGTAATCATAGTAGTATCGACTAGATACGTGGCTGTACTTGATATCATAACAGTGGATGTCAGGTGTAGATCCACCCATGGCGTTTGTTTACATTTGCCGGTGAGCTACGGTGTGTAGTGAAGCATGTCCAGGGTGTACACCGCCTTCTGCCCAAGAGCAGATGGGATAGGCTTCAACAGTCCCCGCGACCTAGAAAGGGACAAGCGGTAGAAAACGGATGGATGTATGGATGATGTAGCGTCCTCCTTGTAGTGTGTACTGATGCTGAAGACAATATACACTTTGCACATGTACTATAGCACTATATCGATGATTAAATGCTTTATAATTCCACGAAAGTTTCCGTGTGCTTTATATAGGCACTTAAACATGCAATAGGGTTTCCTTGGCTCGTTAGTGCGTGCTGAATTTAGAAATAATGTACACTTTACTGCCCATGTAATAAATCACCATGTTGCTAAACATGCTATAATTCTGTGAGTGTTGGGTTTCAGCTACACAGGCGTACATGCATGCTTTAAACACTGAAAAAAAAGATACGTTACCAGGGCTCTGTGTACCTGCAGGCTGGTTTTAAAGATAATGTACATGTCATTGTACGTCTCGTATATAAAAAAAACATACTAGAGGTGTAATTCCACCAAATCAGCTCTTGCTGTGTTTTTCAGGCTTCTAATTGGACAAAATGTGCATGACAGGTGTATGCGTTTGTGTGTAAACATAGACAGTTTTGAAACTACACTTGTGTGGATGGAGATCGTTTTAACCCCAAATATGCGTTTTTCAAACACTTTGTGTTCGTGTGGACATGGCCTTAACAGCGCCTTTCAACTTTGTAACTGGTGTAAAGCAAGGCTGCATCAAAACCTACATGAGGGAGTCGAGTTTGTGTACAAGACATATGGCGGACAAAAGAGCAAAAAGCAAGGTGCTCACATCTTCCATTGCAGAGTTCCAGTATGCAGATGGCAATGCTCTACTTGCTCTTTCTAAAGTGGACTTCCAGAACATTTTGGATGCATTTGACAGAGCTTACCAACTCCTGGAAATTGACATTAACATGAAGAAAACTTAGATATACCAACCAGCTGCTGATACACCCTACCAACACCCCACAATTTATGTGGGAGACAACATCCTGGAAAATCTTGATCAATTCGCCTACCTTGGCAGCCTTCTTTTCACGAGAGCTGCCATTGATATCAAGATCCACCACCGCATACAGGCAAGCTGTTGCTAGGCTGAGGAAGAGAGTTTTTGAGAATCGGGACATCCAGGTCATGACTAATCTTCTTTTATGCCAAGCTGTAGTTCTGCTCACTATGCTCTACGGGTCTGATAGCTGAACCATCTACAGCAGACATCCGAAGGCCCTGGAGCAGTACCACCAGTGCTGTCTCTGCAAGATTCTCGGGTTCAGTTGGGAAGATAGGCAAACCTACGTCAGCAGTCTGAAGGAAGCCAGCATCCCAAGCATCACCACAACCATCAATGGCACCAGTTGTGATGGACAGGTCATGTCATACACATGCCTGACAACTGCCTACCAAAACAAATGCTGTATGGACAACTGACAGAGGTACAACATACCCAACGGCGGCAGAAGAAGTGTTAAAAAGACAACATCAAAACCCACCCGAGGAAATGCCACTTTAACGTCAATAACTGGGAGGAAGTTGCCCTACAAAGAGATATGTAGCGCGGGATGGTCCAGGAAGGCACAGCACATCTGAAAAAAAGGAAATCCATCGTTCCGTGGAAACCAAGAGGTAACAAAGGAAGGACAGATCTGCCACTAAAACAGCTCTTCACACCACTACCACCTCTCCCCATTCAATTATTCACATATACACCCACTGCAGTAAGGACTGTGGATCAAGGATTGACCCTTTACAGCCACCTGAGGACCCACAGATGACCAGGCCCACCGACAAGAGGACAATCATACTCCATGATCCCGTAAATAAGGGTTGTATAAACTGTAGCCAGATGGACATTTGCGGACAGTGGCTTGTTTTTTATGGGCCTGTGGTACATTGTAGAAATAAAATAAACACTTTTTTTTTTAAAAAGACAAATATAGCAAAAAGACATATTGTAACCAGACAAATCTAAAATGTTGATACTAGTTACTAGTGATGGGTAAATCAATCAGTCAATCAGTCAATCAAAGTTGACTTATATAGCCCTTAATCACAAATGTCTCAAAGGGCCACACACTCACTGGCTGTATTGACACTGCACTGATACTGTGTTGGTGTTTAATAATAGCCCCATCTACTGGGTTAAAACAGTTACTACATTTGACCTACAAACATGCAACTCTGGTCAATGAGCCAAATAGTAAACAGGAAAACAAGAACATTTACCTTATTTGGCACTATAAGATCAAATTGAAATATTTTCTTTTTCTTAGTTCCATTTAGATTGATAATGCCAATGAAAAAAACGATTGTCAAACTGACGTTTTAAGTATGATCTTTCACTCCTGAACTGCAAGAAGTGCTTCCTGATAAACAGTTTGGCGCTTCACAGTGAAATGACACTGAATTTTAAGACATTGAATTTTTAAACATACGCATTTTGTTAAAGAAAAAAATGTTCAATTAAATTGTTTGCATAATTTGATGTAAAAAATATTCAGTTCACAAAATTCAAAGGCAAAAAATTTAGTGACATAAATTCAGTGTCAAAAAAAGCTTTTGTAATAAAGACACAAATTAACCTCTATAAAGACTTCAACATTTTTTTCCATAAATCCAAGACATCAGTGCAAATTGACAGGTTGCATGATTATTAAAAAAAATTTAAAAACCAATTTTTTAGAAAATAAAACCTCACCAAATATTTGAATGACGCCACTGCTTGTAACGCGTAATGAAAAACATTACCAACTAAACAAAGACACGAACATGTAAATATTGTGTTTTGTGATCACGTAATGGGTCATCTACTTTGCGTCCGGGTCATCACGTTAAGATGACTGGCACGTCTGTAGAATGCCTGATACGGTGATGGATGATGGGAGTGTTTACGTGCAAGTAAGTATAAGCACATCATGGAGATATCTTATTTATTTAAATTTTTTAAAAGTCAAAAACCTTATTAAGCTTTTTCCAATTCAATTCAATTGAAACAACTTTATTAATTCCTCAAGGGGCAATTCATTTTTAGCAGCAAGTTGTCATGGCCCACAATAAATAAATAGTCAATAAATACATAAACAGTACAACACTGGCCTGACAGAGGAATAATTTAGTTTCCTGAGAAGATTAATTGTCTGTTGTGCGCACTTCACTTTAAAATCTGTGTTCACATTAAACTTGAGCTGGTCATCAAAAACATACAAAATCTTGGAGACATTCCAAGCTGCACACTCATTTTTTAGTGCATGTAAACATACTGAGGGTAGTAGACAAGCTCTGTAGAGTCAAGTGCGCTTATACTCCGTAAGTCTCTTCCTTCACATGATCCAACCTTCCTGATTACTTTGTTTGTTGATTTTATGAAATGTTTTTTTTTCCAGGTACCAAATCAATGCCAGAACAGAGTTAGCAGTTCGCTACAACGACATCTCCCCTCTGGAGAATCACCACTGTGCTGTGGCTTTCCAGATCTTCTCTCAACCTGACAGCAACATTTTCTCCAACTTTGACCCGGAAGCCTTCAAGCAGATTCGACAGGTTAGCCATACAGTTTATACCAGGGGTGTCCAAACCTTTTCCACTGCGGGCCGCACACTGAAAGATCAAAGAATGCTGGGCCACTCTCATATTTTTCATTTTCAAACCCAGTACAGTATAAAGATTGTTTTTTTAATATTTAGAGCTCCCCTCAAGTTTGGTCCCAGGGAAGAGTCTCATTCTTAAAAATGTTAAATATAACATACAGGTAAAAGCCAGTAAATTAGAATATTTTGAAAAACTTGATTTATTTCAGTAATTGCATTCAAAAGGTGTAACTTGTACATTATATTTATTCATTGCACACAGACTGATGCATTCAAATGTTTATTTCATTTAATTTTGATGATTTGAAGTGGCAACAAATGAAAATCCAAAATTCCGTGTGTCACAAAATTAGAATATTACTTAAGGCTAATACAAAAAAGGGATTTTTAGAAATGTTGGCCAACTGAAAAGTATGAAAATGAAAAATATGAGCATGTACAATACTCAATACTTGGTTGGAGCTCCTTTTGCCTCAATTACTGCGTTAATGCGGCGTGGCATGGAGTCGATGAGTTTCTGGCACTGCTCAGGTGTTATGAGAGCCCAGGTTGCTCTGATAGTGGCCTTCAACTCTTCTGCGTTTTTGGGTCTGGAATTCTGCATCTTCCTTTTCACAATACCCCACAGATTTTCTATGGGGCTAAGGTCAGGGGAGTTGGCGGGCCAATTTAGAACAGAAATACCATGGTCCGTAAACCAGGCACGGGTAGATTTTGCGCTGTGTGCAGGCGCCAAGTCCTGTTGGAACTTGAAATCTCCATCTCCATAGAGCAGGTCAGCAGCAGGAAGCATGAAGTGCTCTAAAACTTGCTGGTAGACGGCTGCGTTGACCCTGGATCTCAGGAAACAGAGTGGACCGACACCAGCAGATGACATGGCACCCCAAACCATCACCCAACCATGCAAATTTTGCATTTCCTTTGGAAATCGAGGTCCCAGAGTCTGGAGGAAGACAGGAGAGGCACAGGATCCACGTTGCCTGAAGTCTAGTGTAAAGTTTCCACCATCAGTGATGGTTTGGGGTGCCATGTCATCTGCTGGTGTCGGTCCACTCTGTTTCCTGAGATCCAGGGTCAACGCAGCCGTCTACCAGCAAGTTTTAGAGCACTTCATGCTTCCTGCTGCTGACCTGCTCTATGGAGATGGAGATTTCAAGTTCCAACAGGACTTGGCGCCTGCACACAGCGCAAAATCTACCCGTGCCTGGTTTACGGACCATGGTATTTCTGTTCTAAATTGGCCCGCCAACTCTCCTGACCTTAGCCCCATAGAAAATCTGTGGGGTATTGTGAAAAGGAAGATGCAGAATGCCAGACCCAAAAACGCAGAAGAGTTGAAGGCCACTATCAGAGCAACCTGGGCTCTCATAACACCTGAGTAGTGCCAGAAACTCATCGACTCCATGCCACGCCGCATTAACGCAGTAATTGAGGCAAAAGGAGCTCCAACCGAGTATTGAGTATTGTACATGCTCATATTTTTCATTTTCATACTTTTCAGTTGGCCAACATTTCTAAAAATCCCTTTTTTGTATTAGCCTTAAGTAATATTCTAATTTTGTGACACACGGAATTTTGGATTTTCATTTGTTGCCACTTCAAATCATCAAAATTAAATGAAATAAACATTTGAATGCATCAGTCTGTGTGCAATGAATAAATATAATGTACAAGTTACACCTTTTGAATGCAATTACTGAAATAAATCAAGTTTTTCAAAATATTCTAATTTACTGGCTTTTACCTGTATATACGATAAAACAGATTTGTTCAGCGCTTAAATCTCTAGATCAACTTGAGATCTGTCAGTCAATATAGAGGTTATCTTTTTAAATGATGTATGCCTTTTTTGTCACTTTTTTGGATTTTTGCCTATCGTTCACAATCACTATGAGAGACAAGACAAAAGTAGGTTTTTTAGCGTTTTTTTTTTTTTTTTGCATGTAAAAATCGTCTCTCTTGGTGGTTAGCAATGCAGCTAATGGGAGCAATCATTTATACCTCTAAATCACTTTAAAAATGCATTCAAAAGCCGTCAACAATACTTTATTTACGTTCCGTAACCTGTAATATAACTAAGAAACGCGCCACCAACCAGTACTGGCTGAAAAACATGGACAATCATATTACGGTATCTGTAAAGTATTAGCCCACATTTCATGTGTTGTTTGTACACAGCTAGCCAGACAGCGTATGTACTGTAGTTATAATAACACGCATGACGTGCTGTGTTTATCATGATCAATATAAAGTGTGACTCACTCGATGGTCCAGCTGGCTGTGGACTTTTTTTTCTGACGTTTTTGAGTAAGCACTCCATTTATGTCGTAATAGCATGGCCTTGAATTCCACATTTTGCAGCTTCGAGTCACTTTCACCTCACTTTCTGGGCATTCATCTGCTCCAACGTCTCACTCTTCCTTTGTGCTGGCTTCTATAAGCTGTAGTTCATCCTTTGTATATTTAGATTAAAAAAGATAAGGTTGTGAATCTTAATTTGTCCAAAAATAGTCGACTTTGTTGTTTAACAAGTCTGCCATGATCAGAAGACACAGAATTTGGAAGTGTGTTGCTATGGAAACGGAAATAAATGTGCCATAGAAATAGTCCTGTCAACGATTAAAATTACTAAAATACGGTAAATTTTGTACATATTACATATTGTTATTAACATGTCTGTTACTACATTATATATATACTTGCAGTGTGTCTACAAAATGTTTAATGGGGGGTTTTGAAGTTGTTTTAGAGGGCTTTGAAGACTACAATGGTGACTCCCAGTAGCCGCATCTTCCAAGCTTTTTTTTAATCATCTTTAAAATCCCCCAAAAAAGGACACGTGTTTTTGTCTCTCATAATGATTGTGAAAGATAGGCAAAATTTAAAAAAAAAGTGCAGTTCCCGTTTAAAGCAAACCCTTTTTTGATGGCAAAACACAAAATATGCAATATTTCCCCCCAAAAAATATTTCAAAGTGGAATATTTGATGTGAAGGAATTAGAGCCTTTAATAAGTCAATAATTCATAACAACATTACGTTTGATTCATTATTATTTTTGAGCAATTATTGCAATTATTGAGCAACACTTTAAAAAATCCAACTAAAAATCTAGTGTTAAAAATAAGTCATACATTGTTGTTGTTGTTTTTTTTACTTTGAACTCTTGAATCTCCAGATCAGTGTTTTTCAACCACTGTGCCGCTGCACACTAGTGTGACGTGAGATACAGTCTGGTGTGCCGTGGGAGATTAGGTAGTTTCACCTATTTGGGTTAAAAATATTTTTTTCAAACCAGTAATAATAATCCGCAAATAATGTGCCGTTGTTGAGTGTCGGTGTTGTCTAGAGCTCGGCAGAGTAACCATGTTATTCTCTTCCATATCAGTAGGTGGCAGAAGGTAGCTAGATGCTTTGTAGATGTCGGGAACAGGTCGAGCGAGACGACGATGGTTTGTCGTGATATGCAGGCGACAGCGGAAGGCAACGTGCAGGTAAAAAGGTATCTAATACTTAAACCAAAAATAAACAAAAGGTGAGTGCTCCTAAGAAAAGGCATTGAAGCTTAGGGAAGGCTATGCAAAACCAAACTAAAACTGAACTGGCTACAAAGTAAACAAAAACAGAATGCTGGACGACAGCAAAGACTTACAGCGTGTGGAGCAGAGACGACGTCCACAAAGTACATCCGTACATGACATGACAATCAACAATGTCCACACAAAAAAAGATAGCAACAACTAAAACGTTCTTAATTGCTAAAACAAAGCAGGTGTGGGGAAGACATGAAACTGCAACAGGAAAATACCAACAAAACAGGAAAAGCCACCAAAATGGGAGTGCAAGACAAGAACTAAAACACTACGCACGGGAAAACACCAAAAAATTCAAAATAAGTCACGGTGTGATTTGACAGGTTGTGACAGTACACCTACTTTGAGACAAGAGCTATAGTGATGCATGCTTGGTTATGGTTTAAATTCATATCCAAAAATTGCGACGACTTTTTATTGTCTACTGAGTTTCATTTTTTAATGATTTCTGCTGGTGGTGTGCCTATGGATTTTTTCAAAGAAAAAAATGTGCCTTGGCTCAAAAAAGGTTGAAAAACACTGCTCTAGATCAACTTCAGATCCATCCATCAATTTTAAGTTTTCATTATGTTTTAAGGTTTTTTTGTTTTTGTTTGTTTTATGCCCTTTTTTTTAATCAAAAACTTAGTTATTTATGGCAAACACACAAAAAATGAATTTGTATCCCCCCAAAATATTTCAAAGTGGAATATTTGATGTGAAGTAACTGGAGCCTTCAATAGGTCAATAATTTAGAACAACATTGATTTTGATTCATTATTATTTTTTGAGCAAATATTATGCAAGTGTTAAAAATAAGTCATACGTAATTTTTATATTTTTAACTTTGAACACTTAAATCCCCAAATCAGCTTGAGATAAATTAATGTATCAGCACTTGGAGAACTAGGGCAGCACGGTGGAACAGGGGTTAGTGCATGTTCCTCACAATACGAAGGTCTTGAGTAGTCCCGGGCTCGGGATCTTTCTGTGTGGAGTTTGCATGTTCTTCCCGTGACTGCGTGGGTTCCCTCCGGGTATTCCGAATTCCTCCCACCTCCAAAAACATGCACCTGGGGATAAGTTGATTGGCAACACTAAATTGGCCCTAGTGAGTGTGAATGTTGTCTATCTGTGTTGGCTCTGCGATGAGGTGGCGATTTGTCCAGGGTGTACCCCACCTTCCGCCCGAATGCTGCTGAGATAGGCTCCAGCACCCCCCGCGACCCTGAAAGGGACAAGCGGTAGAAAATGGATGGATGGCACTTGGAGAACCAAGTTTTTTCAGAGGTGGTACTTGGTGAAAAATGTTTGGGAACCACTGACTACAACCTCAAAAGACACTTTGCTCTCCAAGTACTACCATAATGACCAACATTAAAATACAGTAGCGTAGGAGGCCTATGTATTGGCCATTGTAACATTACACACAGTTTGAAAAGTAACACTTTTTGAATATAAACAGACAATAATGAAACACTGTACTTTAATCAAGTGATTCTTGGGCGTACCACCAGATAGAGCCCAGTTTGAGAATCAATGACTGAGGGTGAATGAGATGCGTTTTTTTAAGGAAAAATATGTAAATTTGAATAATTAGAAAAATATATGGATATATGGAACAATAAATACTGAATAGCGACTGTGCGGGGATACACTTTATTTTTTTCAAATTGTATAGTATATGCATTTTTGCCTACAGTATGTGTCCAGAAAGTAGTGCTTTACTTCTGAAGAAACTGTATCATCACTAAGCAACCGAAGGACACTTATCAAGATAAAATAACTTAAATAACGTACGTATACATTTCTGTCGTTTTTTAGAATATGCAAAGTGCGTTGTGTCCAAAAAGTATTTTAAGGTTTGTGTTTATGAATGTGTGTCAGGGGACTATTACATTGATCCTGGCCACAGATATGGCACGGCACGGTGAGATTCTGGAGTCTTTCAAGCAAAAAGTGGACAATTTTGACTACGCCGACGAGGAGCATGTCACCTGTGTAAGTGATTTTTGAACAAATGAATAGTTAATCGGCGACACAGAATACGTACCTGTCAGTGAAAGTGATGTTTATTGACAAATGGCACTGTCACTCACAAGACAATCTTTCATTTTTGACACTGCAGCTGAAGATGGTGTTAATAAAGTGCTGTGACATTTCCAATGAAGTGCGGCCCATGGAGGTGGCTGAGCCCTGGGTTGACTGTTTGCTAGAGGAGTACTTCATGCAGGTATTTCTAAAGTATATTTATGCCAGGCTGAAATGCAGCTGAGATAGGCTCCAGCACCCCCCGCAAATGGATGGATGAAATACTTGCATATACACTATATATTACACATACCGCCTGAATTTGGTCATTACTCCCGATTCACTTGAAAATCAAACAGTACCATATTTTGATACCTTTGTTGCATGTGACGTCAGCGACTCAAGCACGTGGCGGGTAAACCGGTGTATTTGTACGGTACTGCCTCTAGGTCACAGTGAAATTCACCATGTCACCAAAGCAAGCAAGCCTGATAGAAAAAGCTCAAAAGTAAGGCACCACTTTTCAAAATGTGCTAGCTTGATGTTAATTTACATTGGATATGCCGTGTATCGTATTTTCTGAACTATAGAACTCACCGATATATAAGCCGCACCCACTAAATTTTAGAAGGAAAAAAATATTTGCTGCATCGGACAATAAGCCGCAGATATATACATTGTGAAATTAGTTATTTACGCAGTAAGATTCTGTAAATGTTTACACACCTTAATTGTTTCAAAATAATGTCTGTAACACAGCAGTAAAATGGATGATCAAACAATACAGAAGTCATCGTCATTGAAGAAGAATCAGCTTTTCAGACTCAATAACTTAATGGTGACATTTTTGGTGAACTTACTGAGGAATTTGTGAAACTAAAACAATACAAAGAGAAAGCCGTTGTAAGTTAATAATACTAAGACTCTAGCTTGATTATATTACGATAACACATACAAATATGCATGAAAACACTCCTACAGACATCACACGTGACGGTTTAGTAAGTATGAATTGTTTTAGTTATTTTGTAAGATTTACAAACATTGCTTGGAGTGGTGAATGAAGAATCATTTCGAGTAGAAACACTATGAACGACTTGGAAGACAAAAGAGCAAGTGTACACCCGGTTCAAAGCTCTAAACAGAAGAGCACTGCAGTACCTGCAGTGAGCGGACTCGTCTAAAAGATGGCGCCATAGTAATCAATTATTTCAGTGTATTTGTTTTTAGTTGGGCTTTTTTTCAACTACTTGCATTATCGCCGTCAGCGATAAGAAAAATCCATAAATTAGCTGCAACGTTTTATGAGCAGCAATCAAAAAAAAGTAGCGTCTTATATTCCGGAATTTATAGTACCGTACACGCTACAGATTAGCATTAGCAATTTTTCATGGCAATTTCGTCGCCTCCAAATTTGGTTAAAAAAATTCAACTAAGATGCACCCTACAATCAAACAGCTGGTGTGTAATAAGTACAATACTTACAGTATAAACACTTTGTGGTCATTTGATAAGTATCTTGCCTGGTGAAAAAGTCTGCGCACTCCTGATATAATGCATGCAAATTGCACTCAGAAGTGTAAGAAAACAATATATAATAACTACAAACCCTGTTTCCATATGAGTTGGGAAATTGTGTTAGATGTCAATGTAAATGGAATACAATGATTTGCAAATCATTTTCAACCCATATTCAGTTGAATATGCTACAAAGACAACATATTTGATGCTCAAACTGATAAACATTTTTTTTTTTGCAAATAATCATTAACTTTAGAATTTGATGCCAGCAACACGTGACAAAGAAGTTGGGAAAGGTGGCAATAAATACTGATAAAGTTGAGGAATGCTCATCAAACACTTATTTGGAACATCCCACAAATTGGGAACAGGTGGGTGCCATGATTGGGTATAAAAACAGCTTCCCAAAAAATGCTCAGTCTTTCACAAGAAAGGATGGGGCAAGGTACACCCCTTTGTCCACAACTGCGTGAGCAAATAGTCAAACAGTTTAAGAACAACGTTTCTCAAAGTGCAATTGCAAGAAATTTAGGGATATCAACATCTACGGTCCATAATATCATCAAAAGGTTCAGAGAATCTGGAGAAATCACTCCACATAAGCGGCATGTCCGGAAACCAACATTGAATGACCGTGACCTTCGATCCCTCAGACGGCACTGTATCAAAAACCGTCAATCTCTAAAGGATATCACCACATGGGCTCAGGAACACTTCAGAAAACCACTGTCACTAAATACAGTTTGTCGCTACATCTGTAAGGGCAAGTTAAAGCTCTACTATGCAAAGCGAAAGCCATTTATCAACAACATCTAGAAACGCCGCCGGCTTCTCTGAGCCCGAGATCATCTAAGATGGACTCATGCAAAGTGGAAAAGTGTTCTGTGGTCTGACGAGTCCACATTTCAAATTGTTTTTGGAAATATTCAACATCGTGTCATCCGGACCAAAGGGGAAGCGAACCATCCAGACTGTTCTCGACGCAAAGTTCAAAAGCCAGCATCTATGATGTATGGGGGTGCATTAGTGCCCAGGGCACGGGTAACTTACACATCTGTGAAGGCACCATTAATGCTGAAAGGTACATACAGGTTTTGGAACAACATATGCTGCCATCTAAGCGCCGTCTTTTTAATGGACGGCCCTGCTTATTTCAGCAAGACAATGCCAAGCAACATTCAGCACGTGTTACAACAGCGTGGCTTCGTAAAAAAAGAGTGCGGATACTTTTCTGGCTCGCCTGCAGTCCAGACCTGTCTCCCATTGAAAATGTGTGGCTCATTATGAAGCGTAAAATACGACAGCGGAGACCCCGTACTGTTTTTTTTCTTTTTTTTTTGTTTTGTTTTTTGTGTCCTGTCCAGCTTCTCAGGCAAATCATATAGTTGATGTAGATGCCCATGTCGGCTGTTCAGTTTTACTTTACAAAAGAGAAGTGTAGGATACTTCTCTTGTTGCCTTATTTGTATTTGACTTTATTAAATGTATTTATATTATCATTTAGTGCAGCCGGGCCGGAGCGGGAGGGGATAGAAAGAGAAAAAAAAAGAAGACAGAGGGGGAAATTGTGGGGACAAGAGGGGGATTAGACAGAGAGACAAAAAAAAACCCGTACTGTTGAACGACTGAAGCTCTACATAAAACAAGAATGGAAAGAATTCCACTTTCAAAGCTTCAACAATTAGTTTCCTCAGTTCCCAATCGTTTGAGTGTTGTAAAGGTGATGTAACACAGTGGTGAACATGCCCTTTCCCAACTACTTTGGCACGTGTTGCAGCCATGAAATTCTAAGTTAATTATTATTTGCAAAAAGAAAATGAAGTTTATGAGGTTGAACATCAAATATCTTGTCTTTGTAGTGCATTCAATTGAATATGGCTTGAAAAGGATTTGCAAATCATTGTATTCCGTTTATATTTACATCTAACACAATTTACCAACTCATATGGAAACGGGGTTTGTAGATAACAGTTAGAATTATTAACTCACTGTTAATTGTGAAGAGAAGTGAATTATAATTGTATAGCGTTTTTCTCTCTAAACTCAAAGCACTTTACATGGTGAAACCCATTATCCACATCTTTAAGCTACATTTAAACCAGTGTGGGTGGCACTGGGAGCAGGTGGTTAAAGTGTCTTGCCCAAGGACACAACGGCAGTGACTACGTTGTTGACAAGTTGTTGGCACGGCTGCTCTACCAACCGAGCCATTCATTGAATTCAACAGTCTGCACCAGTTCAAAGTTAGCCGCAAGGCGCCATGTTGAACTAATACAAATAAGATATCTAAATATTAAACAAAACCAAATTTGTTAACACATAAATAAACACAAAAGTACCGAAAATTGGTACCTTAGAGTACTGGTATCGATTCCCAGGTTTTGGTACCGTATGCATGGTTCAAATGTGAAAGGTACCTAACCCTAACAACACACACACAAATACTGTGTAGGTGTAATATGTATGTATTATTGCTATATAAGGAGACATGTGTTCCAGTGACATGGCAGGCAGGAAAGGCAGACTGGTCACCAGGAAAAAAAAGCAATGCAAATAATGATGCCATGAATGTTAATATGCAGGTAACGACATGTCCATTGAGTATTGTTGGCGGTTTTTGGATGTTTTTTGGAGGGGGGCAAAATAGAGTACTCCCCTTAGCTTCATTGTTAGCCTCCACAGACGTGCTGTATGTTACAAGTTACAATGCATAGGAGTTGAGAATGATAGGCAAACATTTTCCAAAATCTTACGTATGGCCGACAACAACTAATTATCACAAAGACAACTAATCATCACAAAGACAACTAATTACAATATCACAAAGACAACTAATTATCACAAAGACAACTAATTATCACAAAGACAACTAATCATCACAAAGACGTCCTGACTGCGTTGCAATTTTTTTCCATTCACGATGACGATGTTCATCTTCATCTGTGCTGCTTAGAGCGACAGGGAGAAGACGGAAGGACTTCCTGTGGCTCCATTCATGGACAGAGAAAAGGTTACCAAACCCACAGCCCAGATTGGTTTTATCAAGTTTGTCCTCATTCCCATGTTTGAGACCGTGATGAAGGTATATATGTTTCATATTAATAAGGTATAAGGTATATATGTTTCATATTAATAAGGTATAAGGTATATATGTTTCATATTAATAAGGTATAAGGTATATATGTTTCATATTAATAAGGTATAAGGTATATATCTTTCATATTCTCAGCCTACAAATCTCAGCTCTATTTTTTTTTTCTCTCAGCAAATCTCAGCTCTAAGTGACTTGATGCCTTACTAATACACTAACACAATTCTCTGTGATACTACTACTGCAATACTACTGCATCATACACTACTACTGCAATACTACTGCATCATACACTACTACTGCAGTACTACTGCATCATACACTACTACTGCAATACTACTGCATCATACACTACTACTGCAATACTACTGCATCATACACTACTACTGCAATACTACTGCATCATACACTACTACTGCAATACTACTGCATCATACACTACTACTGCAATACTACTGCATCATACACTACTACTGCAATACTACTGCATCATACACTACTACTGCAATACTACTGCATCATACACTACTACTGCAATACTACTGCATCATACACTACTACTGCAATACTACTGCATCATACACTACTACTGAAATACTACTGCATCATACACTACTACTGCAATACTACTGCATCATACACTACTACTGAAATACTACTGCATCATACACTACTACTGCAATACTACTGCATCATACACTACTACTGCAATACTACTGCATCATACACTACTACTGCAATACTACTGCATCATACACTACTACTGCAATACTACTGCATCATACACTACTACTGAAATACTACTGCATCATACACTACTACTGCATCATACACTACTACTGCAATACTACTGCATCATACACTACTACTGCAATACTACTGCATCATACACTACTACTGCAATACTACTGCATCATACACTACTACTGCAATACTACTGCATCATACACTACTACTGCAATACTACTGCATCATACACTACTACTGCAATACTACTGCATCATACACTACTACTGCAGTACTACTGCATCATACACTACCACTGCAATACTACTGCATCATACACTACTACTGCAATACTACTGCATCATACACTACTACCGCAATACTACTACATCATACACTACTACTGCAATACTACTGCATCATACACTACTACTGCAATACTACTGCATCATTAACTACTACTGCATCATACACTACTACTGAAATACTACTGCATCATACACTACTACTGCAATACTACTGCATCATACACTACTACTGCAATACAACTGCATCATACACTACTACCGCAATACTACTACATCATACACTACTACTGCAATACTACTGCATCATACACTACTACTGCAATACTACTGCATCATACACTACTACTGAAATACTATATTTGATATACTACCACTGAAATACTACTGCATCATACACTACTACTGCAATACTACTGCATCATACACTACTACTGCAATACTACTGCATCATACACTACTACCGCAATACTACTACATCATACACTACTACTGCAATACTACTGCATCATACACTACTACTGCAATACTACTGCATCATTAACTACTACTGCATCATACACTACTACTGAAATACTATATTTGATATACTACCACTGAAATACTACTGCATCATACACTACTACTGCAATACTACTGCATCATACACTACTACTGCAATACTACTGCATCATACACTACTACTGCAATATTACTGCATCATACACTACTACTGCAATACTACTGCATCATACACTACTACTGAAATACTACTGCATCATACACTACTACTGCAATACTACTGCATCATACACTACTACTGCAGTACTACTGCATCATACACTACTACTGCAATACTACTGCATCATACACTACTACTGCAATACTACTGCATCATTAACTACTACTGCATCATACACTACTACTGAAATACTATATTTGATACACTACCACTGAAATACTACTGCATCATACACTACTACTGCAATACTACTGCATCATACACTACTACTGCAATACTACTGCATCATACACTACTACTGCAATACTACTGCTTCATACACTACTACTGCATCATACACTACTACTGCAATACTACTGCTTCATACACTACTACTGCAATACTACTGCATCATACACTACTACTGAAATACTATATTTGATACACCACCACTGAAATACTACTGCATCATACACTACTACTGCAATACTACTGCATCATACACTACTACTGCAATACTAATGCATCATACACTACTACTGCAATACTACTACATCATACACTACTACTGAAATACTATATTTGATACACTACCACTGAAATACTACTACATGATACACTACTACTGAAATACTACTGTATTATACACTACTACTGAAATGCTATATATGATACACTACCACTGAAATACTACTGAAATACTACTGTATGATACACTACTACTAAAATACTAATGTATGATACACTACTACTGAAATACTACTGTATGATACACTACTACTAAAATACTACTGTATGATACACTACTACTGTATGATACACTACCACTGAAATACTACTGCATGATACACTACTACTGAAATACAACTGTATGATACACTACTACTTAAGTACTACTACATTATACACTACTACTGAAATGCTATATATGATACACTACCACTGAAATACTACTGTATGATACACTACTACTAAAATACTAATGTATGATACACTACTACTAAAATACTAATGTATGATACACTACCACTGAAATACTACTGCATGATACACTACTACTGAAATACTACTGTATGATACACTACTACTGAAATACTACTGCATGATACACTACTACTGAAATACTACTGCATGATACACTACTACTGAAATACAACTGTATGATACACTACTACTTAAGTACTACTACATTATACACTACTACTGAAATACTACTGAAATACTACTGTATGATACACTACTACTGAAGTACTATGTTTGATACACTACCACTGAACTACTACTGTATGATACACTACTACTGAAGTACTACTGCATGATACACTACTAGCAAAATACTACTGTATGATACACTACTACTGAAGTACTACTGCATGATACACTACTAGCAAAATACTACTGTATGATACACTACTACTGAAATACTATGTATGATACGCTACTACTGAAATACTATGGATGATACACTACTACTGAAATACTACTGAATGATACTACTGAACTACTACTGTATGATACACTACTACTGCAATACTACTGTATGATACACTACTACTGAAGTACTACTACATAATACACTACTACTACTGAAGTACTACTACATAATACACTACCACTGAAATACTACTGTATGATACACTACTACTGAAATACTACTGTATGATACACTACCACTGAAATACTACTGTATGATACACTACTACTGAAATACTACTGCATGATGCACTACTACTGAAGTACTACTGCATCATACACTACTACCAAAATACTACTGTATGATACACTACTACTGAAGTACTACTGCACGATACACTACTACCAAAATACTACTGTATGATACACTACTACTGAAATACTATGTATGATACGCTACTACTGAAATACTACTGAATGATACTACTACTGTATATCATATTTCTGAACTTCTACCGTATGAGTATACTATTGAACTACTACTGTATGATACTACTACTGAATTACTAGTGTATGATACTACTACTGAACTACTACTGTATGACATACTACTACTGAACTATGACTAAATTATACTACTATTTAACTACTACTGTATGATAATACTACTGTATGATACTACGATTGAACTACTGTATGACACTACTTAACCACTTTTGTATGATATTACTGAACTACTACTGTATAACTCACTACTACTTTATGATACACTACTACTGAACTACTACATTATTATATACTAGAACTGACCTACTAATGTATGACACACTACTACTGAATTACTACAATATGTTACGACTGAATTACTAATGTAAGACACATTACTACTAAACTACTGAACTACTACTATATGATATACTACAACAAATAGTACCACTACAAGAAAGTAAAGTACACTGCTACAAGTAGTACAACTACAATTAAAGTTAAAGTACACCACTACAAGTAGTGCAACTTCAATAAAGTAAAAGTACTCTATTACAAGTAGTAGAACTACAAGAAAGTAAAAGTACACTAAAACAAGTAGTACAACTTCAATAAAATAAAAGTACACTGCTACAATTAGAACACCACCAAGAAAGTACAGGTACACTACTACAAGTAGTACCACTTCAAGAACATAAAATGACACTACAAACAGTACAACTTCAATAAAGTAAATGTACTGTACTACAAATAGTACAACTTCAAGAAAGTATAAGTACTTTACTACAAGAAAGTATAAGTACTTTACTACAAGTAGTACCACTTCAAGAAAATAAAATGACATTACTACAAACAGTACAACTTCAATAAAGTAAAAGTACTGTACTACAAATAGTACAACTACAAGAAAGTAAAAGTACTTTACTACAAGTAGTACAACTACAAGAAAGTAAAAGTACACTGCTAAAAGTAGTAGAACTACAAAAAAATACATTATATTGCCAAAAGTATTTGGCCACCCATCCAAATGATGAGAATCAGGTGTCCTAATCACTTGGCCTGGTGTATCAAATCAAGCACTTAGGCATGGAGACTGGTTCTACAAACATTTGTGAAAGAATGGGCCGCTTTCAGTGATTTCCAGCGTGGAACTGTCATAGGATGCCACCTGTGCAACAAATCCAGTCATGAAATTTCCTCGCTCCTAAATATTCCAAAGTCAACTGTCGGCTTTATTATAAGAAAAGTGAAGAGTTTGGGAACAACAGCAACTCAGCCACCAAGTGGTAGGCCACGTAAACTGACAGGTCGGGGTCAGCGGATGCTGAAGCGCATAGTGCAAAGACTTTCTGCACAGTCAGTTGCTACAGAGCTCCAAACTTCATGTGACCTTCCAATTAGCCCACGTACAGTACGCAGAGAGCATCATGGAATGGGTTTCCATGGCCAAGCAGCTGGATCTAAGCCATACATCACCAAGTCCAATGCAAAGCGTGGGATGCAGTGGTGTAAAGCACGTCACTACTGTACTCTAGAGCAGTGGAGACGCCTTCTCTGGACTGATGAGTCACGCTTTTCCATCTGGCAATCTGATGGACCAGTCTGGGTTTGGAGGTTGCCTTGTGGGAACAGTTTGAAGCGGGCCCCTTCCTCTTCCAACATGACTCTGCCCAAGTGCACAAAGCAAGGTCCATAAAGACATGGATGACAGAGTCTGGTGTGGATGAACTTGACTGGCTTGCACAGAGTCCTGACCTGAACCCGATAGAACACCTTTGGGATGAATTAGAACGGAGACTGAGAGCCAGGCCTTCTCCACCAATATCAGTGTGTGACCTCACCAATGCGCTTTTGGAAGAACAGTCGAAAATTCCTATAAACACACTCTGCAACCTTGTGGACAGCCTTCTCAGAAGAGTTGAAGCTGTAATAGCTGCAAAAGGTGGACCCACATCATATTGAACCCTTTCGGTTAGGAATGGGATGGCACTTCAAGTTCATATGTGAGTCAAGGCAGGTGGCCAAATACTTTTGGCAATATAGTGTATAAGTACACTACTACAACTACAAGGAAGTACAAATACACTACTTCAAGTAGTACAACTTCAAGAAAGTACAAGTACATGAATGTTCAGAATGTAAATGTAAGTTATGGAAGCGGACCGATACTTGAGGTGGCTGATAGCGATACCTGTGTGTGTTATCAGCTGTTCCCTCAGATCGAAGAGGCGATGGTGCAGCCTCTCAGGGAGTCCAGAGATCGATACGAAGAGCTGAAGCAGATTGACGATGCCATGAATGAGGTTGTAGGAAGTGATGAACATACTGTGTAGTTGTCATCACTCACATCATGTTTGATAACAGCCTCGCTCCTTCCAGGTGCAGAACAAGAAAAATGAAAATCTGACTATCGGAGGAAAGAAGAAATAAAAGTGGTGTTTACGATAGAGGTGGGTGATAATGCAAATGATAGAGGTGGGTGATAATGCAAATGATAGAGGTGGGTGATAATGATAGAGGTGGGTGATAATGCAAATGTTGCCATTCATTTGATGCCAAGAAAATGCCGGGCCAATTTTGCTAATACCGAAACATTTTGCTGAAAATGTTAAAAACATGAAATCATTTTGTCATAAAAGGGATTGTACAAACCCCGTTTCCATATGAGTTGGGAAATTGTGTTAGATGTAAATATAAACGGAATACAATGATTTGCAAATCCTTTTCAAGCCATATTCAATCGAATGCACTACAAAGACAAGATATTTGATGTTCAAACTCATAAACTTTATTTTTTTTTGCAAATAATAATTAACTTAGAATTTCATGGCTGCAACACGTGCCAAAGTAGTTGGGAAAGGGCATGTTCACCACTGTTACATGGCCTTTCCTTTTAACAACACTCAGTAAACGTTTGGGAACTGAGGAGACACATTTTTTAAGCTTCTCAGGTGGAATTCTTTCCCATTCTTGCTTGATGTACAGCTTAAGTTGTTCAACAGTCCGGGGGTCTCCGTTGTGCTATTTTAGGCTTCCTAATGCGCCACACATTTTCAATGGGAGACAGTTCTGGACTACAGGTAGGCCAGTCTAGTACCCGCACTCTTTTACTACGAAGCCACGTTGATGTAACACGTGGCTTGGCATTGTCTTGCTGAAATAAGCAGGGGCGTCCATGGTAACGTTGCTTGGATGGCAACATATGTTGCTCCAAAACCTGTATGTACCTTTTAGCAGCATTAATGGCGCCTTCACAGATGTGCAAGTTACCCATGTCTTGGGCACTAATACACCCCCATACCATCACAGATGCTGGCTTTTCAACTTTGCGCCTATAACAATCCAGATGGTTCTTTTCCTCTTTGGTCCGGAGGACACGATGTCCACAGTTTCGAAAAACAATTTGGAATGTGGACTCGTCAGACCACAGAACACTTTTCCACTTTGTATCAGTCCATCTTAGATGAGCTCAGGCCCAGCGAAGCCGATGGCGTTTCTGGGTGTTGTTGATAAACAGTTTTCACCTTGCATAGGAGAGTTTTAACTTGCACTTACAGATGTAGCGACCAACTGTAGTTACTGACAGTGGGTTTCTGAAGTGTTCCTGAGCCCATGTGGTGATATCCTTTACACACTGATGTCGCTTGTTGATGCAGTACAGCCTGAGGGATCGAAGGTCACGGGCTTACCTGCTTACGTGCAGTGATTTCTCCAGATTCTCTGAACTCTTTGATGATATTACGGACCGTAGATGGTGAAATTCCTAAATTCCTTGCAATAGCTGGTTGACAAAGGTTTTTCTTAAACTGTTCAACAATTTGCTCATGCATTTGTTGACAAAGTGGTGACCCTCGCCCCATCCTTGTTTGTGAATGACTGAGCATTTCATGGAATCTACTTTTATACTCAATCATGGCACCCACCTGTTCCCAATTTGCCTGTTCACCTGTGGGATGTTCCAAATAAGTGTTTGATGAGCATTCCTCAACTTTATCAGTATTTATTGCCACCTTTCCCAACTTCTTTGTCACGTGTTGCTGGCATCAAATTCTAAAGTTAATGATTATTTGCAAAAAAAAAAAAGGTTTCAGTTTGAACATCAAATATGTTGTCTTTGTAGCATATTCAACTGAATATGGCTTGAAAATGATTTGCAAATCATTGTATTTCGTTTATATTTACATCTAACACCATTTCCCAACTCGTATGGAAACGGGGTTTGTACATTGCTAGCAGTTCTTTCTCCAATTCAATATTGTTGCTCACCTTTTTTGATCAAACTGCTGACGATAGCAACTTTTTTGGCTCCATGGATCACTATTTTGCAGTGAGAGTTTGAAAACTGAATTTCCACAGAATGAAATGGACTCTTTTTTTACGTGTAGCTGTACAATAACAAGACAATTTATGCAAACTGGGGCAAGATTTTGACAACGTTATTTGCCAAACATGGAATCATATGAAATGTGGGGAGCACTAAAAGCGAAGTATCCCTGTACTGTATAACAATATCAACATTTGATACGGCTTGTTATCCATACTATCGGTATTTGGATCGACCCTCCCCCCCATGTTATATAGACAGTACATATTAGTGACACTTCCAAAATGTGCATAAAATTACTGAAGGTACAATATTTAAACATTTGGTCTTTTGAGTATAATCATAATAATTTGTACTCAGACCCTAAGTGGTATTCTTTGTCATGTTGTCAAAATCAAATGATTCAACATTAATAAGATATTATTTATATATATATATATTATTACAAGCATACATTGACTTATTTTTCTCATGGCACCTAATGTGTCACATGCTACTACCCTCGCTGGAAAAAGCTTCTGAATTACATGAAATAAAATCAAATGGAATCAAATAACAGATAACTTAAACAAAATAAAAAATGACCAAGGTGAGGAAATGTAATTGTGTTTTTTAATATTTGCTCCAACTAAGAATGATCATAAAAATAATTCATGGTTTGTTTTTTCCAGGCCTTCCATCTGCTTCTTCTGCCCATGAGTGAGAAAGAAGCAGCGATATTTCACGTCTTGGACGATCATCTAAGGCTAATATTTACAACTAATATTTAGTCTTGAGTGATGACAAAATGACACGTTACCAATTATGAAGTCAGCTTTCTTTTTCAGGGAAATTTTTGTTCTCACTTGTACAGTTCTTACTTAGTGAGGTGAGCAAGCTTTAGGTACATATCTTGCATAGTTTTGTTTTTTATATCTGAAGTGTTTTTTACAGATTGTACAGAGTTTTAGTGAACTTTGTTCTTTACTACAAAAATGAATACAATTATTAAATTACAAATACATTTAATTTTGTCCAGAAGGCGTGTGATTGATTGATTGATTGATTGAGACTTTTATTAGTAGATTGCACAGTACATATTCCGTACAATTGACCACTAAATGGTAACACCCCAATAAGTTTTTCAACTTGTTTAAGTCGGGGTCCACGTTAATCAATTCATGGTACAAATATATACTATCAGTCATCACACAAGTTAATCGTCAGAGTATATACATTGAATTATTTACATTATTTACAATCCGGGGGGTGGGATGTGGAGGCGGTTGGGGCGGGGGGGTTAGGTTTGGTTGATATCAGCACTTCAGTCATCAACAATTCTATCATCTGAGAAATGGACATTGAAACAGTGTAGGTCTGACTTGGTAGGATATGTACAGCGAGCAGTGAACATAGTGAGCTCAGAAAGCATAAGAACTTGTCCATATTGTTGACACGCTCACAATCCATGGCCATGATTTCCACTTCAGTTGCCTCTGCACATTTTTACAGGGTTTTGCTCCAAAAGCTGCCTTATCTTATTCTACATATTTGATTTAAGCATTCTTTTGTTTCTTTGGAACTGTATGATAATCATCGGCAACGCGACCATTCTCCTCCACCGTGTCGCAAATGTTCTTCTTTCCCGGCGCCCTCCCATTTGTAGAACTTTAATTTTTTTAAATTGTGAAAATTCTGGTGTAAGAGCAAAATTGAAGCTATATTTTTTTGAATTTTAAAATGTATTGGGTAGAAATTTCCATTCATTTTTCAGAAAATGTCTCTTCATTCTTTTAAGAAATGTTGCTTATTTTTATAAATAGAAAATGTCATATTTCGCACTATATGTATCTAATCCATTGTTATTATATATTTGTTCCGAATATCTATCCATTTTCTACCGCTTGTCCCTTTCGGGGTCGCGGGTGGTGCTAGAGCCTATCTCAGCTGCATTTGGGCGGAAGTCGGGGTACACCCTGGACAAGTCACCATCTCATCGCAGGGCCAACACAGATAGACAGACAACATTCACACTCACATTCACACACTAAGGCCAATTTAGTGTTGCCAATCAACCTATCCCCAGGTGCATGTCTTTGGAGGTGGGAGGAAGCCGGAGTACCCGGAGGGAACCCACGCAGTCACGGGGAGAACATGCAAACTCCACACAGAAAGATCCCGAGCCCGGGATTGTACTCAGGACCTTCGTATTGTGAGGCACATGCACACAATACGTGTTTCACCGTGCTACCCTTTTTCCGAATTTTTTGCCTTGTTTTCCTGGAAATCTGTTTTCTCAAAAAAATATATATATATTTTTTTTTAAATATGCCTTTTTGTTTTTTAAACTACCCCCTTTTTTAATGTCCTTTATTCTTCACAGAAAATGTCCCTTATTTTATTTACAGAATTTTTTGGGAAAAAGTTCCCTTTTTTGGGAGGCCGGGGGGGAAATGTCCCTCATTTTTTTAAATAAATTCTGTTATTCTTCATAAAATTTCCCTTATTTTGAGGGGGAATTTCCATTATTTTCCCTCAGAAAATCTTCCTTTTTTCTGCTTGAAAAAATGTCCCTTTTTTCCCTTGAAAACATTTTTTGGGGGGAAATTTCCTTTTTTTCAGGATTTTTTTCCCCTTAAGAAATTACCTTTTTTTCCCCTGAAAAAATTGGCTTCCCCCCCAAAAAATTCGGAAAATGTCCTCTTTTTCAGCAAAATGTAAACATTTTTAGAAAATTTTCATTTTTCGAGGAAATTTCCCTTAATTTGAATTTCAAATGGCTTATCAGCCCATTACAGTAGTTCATGGAATGTAATATTGTATCAAGTATGGTTTTGCAATTACCACACTTACATTCTGTGTTTTCAGCAGAAACAAAGTTTATTTTTAGATTCAGAAAAATGTGTGAGAAATGAATACATAAGGCAAGGAAAATGATGCCGTGTTCTTAACTTCACGGCTCTGACTGGAAAGAAGTCAAATAAATGCTTGAATTAATTGATGGACGACAAGGCTGTTACAGATCCCAACAAGTCTTTCTTGGCCTTCTTCTTGTCACCTTCTTTCTGTCCCGTGTTCTTCCTCTTCTGCTGCTCCTCCAGTCGCTGCTGCTTCTTCTCCAGGTAGTCGGTCACGTTATCAAACGTCACCTTGTACAGGTGCTCAAAGCGGCTGCTTGTCCCACTTGAAGCTTTTGGGGAGGAAAAGAGACAGTGGTAGGATCGCTTTAATGACGGAAGTAAACAGGAAACACGGTTTGGTACATTTCCCCTCCTCTGGCACACTTGACAGTTCATTGATGGACTGAAATGCGATCGCTCCTCAGCACTTCTTAATAATACTTGTAATAAAATCAACAGGAATATTGACAATCATCTAAAAGTAAAATCCACTCACCCACACGCGACTACATTTGTGTGCACGTCATTCAGTTTAAATACTTTCAAAATGTGCTAGCTTGATGCTAATTTACATTGGATATGCCATATACATGCTACTGATTAGCATTAGCAATTTTACATGGTCATTTCCACACATCCAAAGATGTATGTTACAATCAAACAGCTGCTGTGTAATAAGTACAATACTTACAGGATAAACCAGGGGTGTCCAAATTGTGTGTGTATATGTATATATCACACATAAATGTGTATATATGTGTGTAGATATGTGTGTGTGTGTGTACGTGTACATATTATATTAATATAATTGGATATTAAGGGTATGTTTACTTCTGTAACAGTTTTGTAATAAATGAGAAATATCAAGCAGCTAAAATGCGCCAAACATGGATAAGTGTAGAGAGAGTTTTGTATTTTTCCCATCATGCTTTTGTAATGGATTTAAATGGATGTCATTTTGATATATTTTTTTATGGTGCATGGACGTTTTTATAATGTCCACAAAGTTCAGTGAGAGGGTTGTGTTAGTGTGACCATGTCTGTTGACATTTTGTGTTGGTAGGATATATATCTATATATGTTTTTTGCACTATGATTAGGGAAAGTTGTTTGCATTGTGTCAGAATGTGTTTTAGCCTTATCTTATTCTGACGCAATTTTGAGATGTTAGATTTCCCGTGCTCTTAATTTGGCGATCTAGTCTGAGACGTCATTTCCTGTTTGTAGCGTTTCTTCTTGGGTGATTGTGTAAACAGCATTGTGTGCGTTCCTGACTAAAATGTAAGTATACGTCGAATATAGCACGGTCATAAATGCTAAACTGCCTATAATGTGTTAGATGTAGCCTTAACCGAGTGTTTGTTTGCAACAATGTTTCTGCTTGACGATATAATTCGCCAGCTAAACTTTCGCCCTGTTAATACTTCTTTTTACACAGTAGTTACCCTATCCCACCACTAGAGGGCGACATAGACCACGTTTAAAGCACTGTTTAAACAACAGTGCTTATTCTCCATTCATCTCTAATTGACTGCTTTAATAGTCCATGTACATTTGTTTGTATAACACATTGTAGAGTATATTATATTATATATAACATTATACATATCCTGTTATATTATTGCCTAAATGTATCCTAATCATTCTTTGTATGTGTTCCCTTTAGACCCCACACACACACCTATACCACACTTGTTCAACTTCACCATTAAAGAGTGCCTGAAAGCCTCTCTGGAGTCCTTGTGCTAATAAGATATCAGACCAGCATTCCGCATCCAGAGTAACCTACTCTATCACACATTGGGTCATATAAGTAAATGCTGCATACGATTTCATACAGAGCATAATTAGAGGGCATTGACCTGAATTACTCACATTGTCCACTAGATGGCGACATAATAGCAGCATCAATATTGTCAAACCATTCAAATCAATGCTATCTCCCTTCGGGTAAGATTGTAAACTCATGACGTCTCACGGGCCAAATTAAAGACGACAAAATCTATGACTAAATAACGGATTGTTTCGTCGACTCATAAAAATGATAGCCAAAAATTGACAAAGGAAATCCAATCATATCACATTTCCTCTTGCAGACAGCAGACACAAGTTAGGAAAAAGAACCAATCAGGGCTATTTAGCTGTGCGTAGAAAAGGGGAGGGGTTAAATGCAGAGGCGCTCTAATCAGAACTACTGTCTTTGTGCGGGCCTAGAGTTGGACTTTCCACCGCCAACACAATAAAGTCAAGTGTAAGACGTTACACACTGTGCCAAATATGTGGACATCTACGTCTGGGAGACACAGAAGACAAAATGGACATGTTTGTCTTTTGTGTAAACATGTGGAGCGATGACCAATCACTTCTATTACTGCTGCTAGAAGAGCTATTGGCACGCCTTGCTAGGTTCAGACAACTCTGCTGCGCTAAATATGAGATCAAAATAAAAAGACAAATGGCGTTTTATAAAACGCAGCAGCTGTTTTGACATAAAAATGAAAGATGGCTGTTATTCACGTGAGTGTTAAGAGTGCTGTTGTGTCGTCGGGTTGTTTTATCTTGTTTTCTTACTCTTCTCAGTGTCATTTGCAAGGATGCATTCAGTTCATTTTGTCCTAGGTGTGTTGGCGTAATCAGGAAGTAGTCTTTGCCATTGAGTTGAATGTGCCAGTCTCGTCTCGTCTTGTTCATACTGTAAGTTATGTACTTATTAAACCCTAGAAGTTTGCTTGTAACATGTGTCTTGGTTTTCTATTTGATTGTCCTATTTTGGAGGTGTTGAAGTTGCCAAAGCTAATCAGTAGCTTGTATATGTTAAATCCAATGTGAATTAGCATCAAGCTAGCATTTGTTTGTTTCGATGCATTTCTTTGATGTTGAAATGTCAAATGTGTTAAATTGTCATTGATTAATTGAACAAATACATGTGTTATTAATTGCGCCATTAATTAATTTTTGTAAAATTATATTTATTTAATTATTTCAATACAAAATTAAATTAAATACATTAATAAATAATGACATATGTACGGAGCCCCTACAGGGACGTGGGGGCAGGGGGATTTTTGTATTTTTATTTTTTTAGATATGTATTTCATGCGCAGGAGAAACTATCTATCATGAGATACATATCTAAAAAAATAAATAAATAAAAATGTTCCCCCCCCAAAAAATGTTCCCCATGTCCCTTTAGGGGCTCCGTACATATGAACATTAAACACTGAATAATTAAATGTGTGGTAATTAAAACAATATTAATTATTGAAATAATTCATCAAATAGTTCCATACTTAGATTTAATTAATTAATGGCACACTTAACACATTTATTTCATTCTAATTTTAATTAATGACATGTTTGAGTATTTTTTCTAAAAATGTATTCATTTCATTCCGTCTTATTTGACCTTCTGTAGTTTGACAGTGTTTTAAAGTAATATCTCTTTTAGGGATGTCCCGATCCAGGTTTTTGCACTTCCGATCCGATACCGATATTGTTTTTGCATTTCCGATCCGATACCGATACTGACCGATACCGATACTGGCCTATCCGAGCATGTATTAAAGTTTAAAGTTATTTAGCCTACTTAGTCGTCAGAATCATGTTGAAAAGGGTTTTAGTACTCTTGATAACAACTAGCCAGCTGAATTAGGGGAATTTGAATAATACACAATGGTTGGTAACAAGAAACTGACCTGTTTATTCAAGGATAAACACAAAATAGACAAAATTATACATGACAAACAGAAATGGCATCATTGAACTAGGGCTGGGCGATATGGCCTTTTTTTAATATTGCGATATTTTAAGGCCATATTGCGATACACAATATATATCTCGATATTTTGCCTTAGCCTTGAATGAACACTTGATGCATATAATCACAGCAGTATGATGATTCTATGTGTTTTGATTGATTGATTGAGACTTTTATTAGTAGGTTGCACAGTGAAGTACATATTCCGTACAATTGACCACTAAATGGTAACACCCCAATAAGTTTTTCAACTTGTTTAAGTCGGGGTCCACTTAAATTGATTCATGATACAGATATATACTATCAGATATATACTATCATCATAATACAGTCATCACACAAGATAATCACATTGAATTATTTACATTATTTATAATCCAGGGTGTGGAGGGGGGCGCCGGATGTAAGTGTCAAAAAGACAGCCAAAAGAGTTTGATATGAGAATAAATCTAAAGTTAAAATATAGGGTAGAAATGCACCCATTTGCAGGAAATGTAGTCTTGATTTTCAAAATTTTCTTTCAAGGCTTGCATGTCTACATTAAAACATTCTTCTTCATACTGCATTAATATATGCTACTTTTAAACTTTCATGCAGAGAAGGAAATCACAACTAAAAAAATCACTAATTTTTTCATACGGTGTTGATGTGGAAATTTTTGCCTCTGCATTTTGATGGTGTGGACGTGTGGCACCGAATGAAGATAAGCGTCTCGACAGACGTCACAATATTTGAACAATGATGACGAAAACTGTTTTCTCTGTCGTGTCCGTGTGTCGAAAATTGTTATGCGCTTATTTTTTTATTTGATTTTGTGCGTGGCATAGATTTGCTATGCGCAGAGGACGCTTAAATAGTGCGCAATTGCACAGGCGAGCACCTTAGAGGGAGCGTTGCTCGCACGGCTGCGCTAGCATCACAGCTAACGTTAGCCATGCTGCTACCTCTCTGTTCGGGGAGGACGTATACGTATGTGACGTATGACGTGACAGTATGTGACGTATGACGTGACAGTATGTGACGTGTGTAAGAAGGTGCACTTGCTGTCTGTGAGAGGGACACACAGGAAAGAGTGAGAAGAGCCTGTCGTGTAATGCCAGCAGCTAAAAACAACTGCGTGAGAATTCACAGACCTGTGGATGTGTTGAAGGTGTGCTGGAAAATGCGGAACGGAAATTACGGAGCAGCAGAAAAGTGGAATGTATTATTTAAATCGGTGCGTTGGAAAACACGGACCGGAGTTTTTTTTAAAACTGGATCTGGATCGGCATTTTCCCATGCCTTGCCGATACGCAATTTTTGGCAAATATCGGCAGCCGATCCGATCCAAATATCGGATCGGGACATCCCTAATCTCTTTTAAAGACCTCAGCTTTAGTCGGTTATGAGTTTGTAAGAAGAAATGTTAGCAGTAGCAGAACACAAACAATGATCCTCCAATTGGCTTTTTAATTTAAATTAAACTCCTGAAATAAGATATAAAAACATCAAATTAAATACTTTTAGATTGTCTTTTATTCAACCCACAATGAGGAAATGATGTTGTTGCAGTGCAGGTTTTCACATACAGTAACTAAAGTAAAACGTTATAAAAAATAATCAGTAATAAATAATACATATTTGGCACAACGATTGCACAATGTATAGATAAAAATAATACAAAAAAGACTATGTTAACAGCTGTATTGCACACCAATAAAAAAATCACGTAAAGGCTGCGGTGTAGAAAGGACCTGCGATAACGCTCCTTCTTGCACTGTGGATGTGACAACAGTCTAATACTGAAGGAGCTACTCAGGGCCTCCACACTGCACAATATTCTCATTTATTGAAATACATCTCTTGATTTTGGGGCTGTCTTCAAATAGCCGAAGATTTGTGTCTTTATATATTCGTAAAATATTCTTGCGTGCAGACAAAGAGCTTTTAGAGACTAAGAAAATATATCAGTGTTGGCGCTAGGAATTTTAAAAATGGGGTCCCAGGGACCCCATCAAGTCATAAAAATGGGGTCCCACAGTAAATTTTTGGGGTGCCACTTTTTTGTAAGCGTTTTGAAAACAAATGAAAAATGTATGCATTATCTTGTTATATCTCACATTCTATATTGCTTTTTGGAAAAAGGTTGTCATAAACATTACAAAAACATTTGCACATGGACTTTGAGTGGCGAGGGTCTCGGCTCTGCTTGCGTCTGTCAGTGCTTTGGAACGGGGGAGGGGCTCTCAGCGACAACCGCCACTGCTTGTTAAGGACAGTAACTGCGGTGTGCTTTCACCTCAGAGTCTCCAAGACACAAGAAAAGCCTCCAATAACACCAGAAAAAGTCGCTAGATTTGTCGCTATTGGCAACACCGTCAATTAGGGCTGTGCCATGATATGATCGTGACTGTTGATCGCCATTAACTTGAGTTTGATCACGATGATCAGCTTCCTCGATGAAAACATGGTGAAAAATGTCTGTTAGAAGTTACCTTAGTAGTAAACAGTAGGGAAGCACGCTACAATCCACCTTTATTGACCGTGATCCTGTGTGTGTTTGTCAATGTGTGTGTTTGTGTAAAAGTGTGTCTGTGTGCGTGACCATCTCGTTGCACCGCCACGAAAGTGAGGCTCGTCACGACCTAATAAATGTTCAATCGCATTGTGCCCCCTCCCCTTACACAGCTGGAAGTGCAGCCCAGTTGAACAAAATAATGATGAACACTCGCATAGAAGTTGAAACACAACATTTAAGAAGGAGCAGCGGCTTTAGTGACACACTTTACTTTCACCCTGAATGGGGACTTGCAGGCACTCAGAACGTCTATGTGACTGTCTTGGTCCACACTGGGAGAATCAACATACCCACTAATTTATTCAGAAAAGGCATTTTTATTCCTAAATATTTTTAATCAGACGTTTTGTTTGTGTCTGCAAATATTCAACTCCTTTGATACAACATGTACTAAAAAAAAACCTCTGCAGACAGACGTCGTGTTCTTTTTGTTAGTTTGTGAATAAAAAAAAACCTTGTTCCTAAAATAATGTGTTGGTATACATTATTTTACAGTACCTCAAATTCAAACTGCACTTTAATGTAATTGTATTCAATACAGAATTAGAGTTTTAAAAAACTCCACAATCTGAGTCACCGCTTGTTGTTTGCCAAAGCACTGGTGAGAAGCACCGATGTATAAAAGTAATTAAAGAATACAAATAATAATTTACCATTTAAAAGTATTTAGTAAATGTTAACTTGAAATAAAAGTATTACAGTCTTCATTACACCACTGATACTTTGTTTACTGCTGAATGTTTGTGATGACGAGCAAAAAAACCTAAATAACTGGTAGGAAAAAAGAAAACGTCCCAAAAAAGAAGCAATACCATGGCCCTAAAACTGAGGTACGGACCATAGTGTGGGTTACCTGTAGAGATGTCCGATAATGGCTTTTTTGCCGATATCCGATATTCCGATATTGTCCAACTCTTAATTACCGATTACGATATCAACCGATACCGTCGTGGAATTAACACATTATTATGCCTAATTTTGTTGTGATGCCCCGCTGGATGCATTAAACAATGTAACAAGGTTTTCCAAAATAAATCAACTCAAGTTATGAAAAAAATTTCCAACATGACACTGCCATATTTATTATTGAAGTCACAAAGTGCTTTTTTTTTTTAACACGCCTCAAAACAGCAGCTTGGAATTTGGGACATGCTCTCCCTGAGAAAGCATGAGGATGTTGAGGTGGGGGGTAGGGTGTAGCGGGGGGGTGTATATTGTAGCGTCCCGGAAGAGTTAGTGCTGCAAGGGGTTCTGGGTATTTGTTCTGTTGTGTTTATGTTGTGTTACAGTGCGGATCTTCTCCCGAAATGTGTTTGTCATTCTTGTTTGGTGTGGGTTCACTGTGTGGCGCATATTTGTAACAGTGTTAAAGTTGTTTATACGGCCACTCTCAGTGTGACCTGTATGGCTTTGACCAAGTATGAAATGCATTCACTTGTGTGTGTGAAAAGCCGTAAATATTATGTGACTGAGCCGGCACGCAAAGGAAGTGCCTTTAAGGTTTATTGATGCTCTATACTTCTCCCTACGTCCGTGTACACAGCTGCGTATTAAAAAGTCTTAAATTTAACTTTTTGAAACAGATACCGATAATTTACGATATTACATTTTAAAGCATTTATCGGCCGATATTATTGGCAGTCCGATATTATCGGCAGTCCGATATTATCAGACATCTCTAGTTACCTGTACTGTTGCACTTCTAGTAAACACAATTATAAATATGAACAAAATGACAGTTGTGGGCTGTTAGCATATATTACCTCCATCAAACATGTTGGAAATGTCTGTTACAAGATACTGCAGTAGTTAACAGTAGGGATGTGGTACTCACTATAATCCTGCAAGGGACAGTCTGCTATAATAATTTAAAAAAAATCTGATATTAATCTATTACTTAATTCAATTGATATACATATACCGGTATATATATATAGTCTACTCTTTCTTGTGAATTGTATTATTGAGATGCTTTGCAGGCAGCAGACATAAAGGTGCTTTCTGTGGAAGTTAAAAAAATGCCCTTTTCTTTGAATGATGTCGATTGAATTGACTGCAAGTGTGGTAAACGAAAATGTTTTCAATTTAAAATCAATTTAAGTGACAAAAATATGACCACAACTATAAAAAAAACTAGACTGAAACTGAATGACAAACTGCTGTCAAAGTGGTGAAGCATCAGTACAATCCTCTGTGTTTCAGAAGGGGTAAAAGCAATTCATGTGTAAGGAATGAGTGGCTTGCTGACTCACCATTAAGATTTTGCCAGTGTGGCTTGAAGGCCTCGCTCGCTCTTTTGACTTCAGCGCTGTCAGCTTCACACTAGAGGGCGTTCAGAGAAAACATTGATATTTATCATCACCCTTTCTTTTGCACTTAAGTCAGTCCCTCCAGGATTTGGCGATCGCACCAATTCACGCAAATTCAACCGATCCCTGCGAATTATGTGCGGCCTCGCAACTTTATCCAATGCCCGCAACTTACCAGCACATTACACCCACAATTTTCTAAAATTATTGAAAAACTGTTCAATAACAGATTGGAGAGTTTTACAAAGAAAAATAGAATACTCGCTGAGAACCAATATGGATACAAAGCTAATGTTTCAACCTTGATGGCTTAATTAGTATTATTCGCAGATAATACAACAGCGTTTGTTCAGGAGAGAACACACAGATGCTAATACAAATAAGAAATGAACAAATTGAAAAGATGGTTTGACAAAAACAGACTATCCTTAAACCTCAGTAAAACTAATATAATGCTATTCAGTAACAGTAGAAGGGAAAATTAAACACAAATAGAAATAAGACGGAATAGAAATTGAAAGAGTAAATGAAACCAAATTTCTAGGTATAATGATTGATGATACAATGAACTGGAAATCTCATGTAAAAAATATACAAACATAAGTAGCAAGAAACACGTCAATAATGAATTAAGCAAAACATGTTCTAGATCAAAAATCACTCCATATTCTCTACTGCTCGCTAGTGTTACCATATCTGAGTTATTGTGTAGAAATATGGGGAAACTACTACAAAAGTACACTTCATTCATTAACCGTCTTACAAAAAAGATCAGTTCGATAAATAAACAAAAATGTAGCTGTTTGGCCACAACACAGAAATATGTTTGGAGGATAAAAGGTGAGGCCTTTAATCCAAGGAACACCATGCTTACCGTCACGCATGGTGGTGGTATTATTATGCTCTGGGCCTGTTTTGCTGCCAATGGAACTGGTGCTTTACAGAGAGTAAATGGGAGAATGAAAAAGGAGGATTACCTCCAAATTCTTCAGGACAACCTAAAATCATCAGCCCGGAGGTTGGGTCTTGGGCGCAGTTGGGTGTTCCAACAGGACAATGACCCCAAACACATGTCAAAAGTGGTTTAGAATGGCTTTCCCAAAGTCCTGACTAAAACATGTGGACAATGCTGAAGAAACAAGTCCATGTCAGAAAACCAACAAATTTAGCTGAACAGCACCAATTTTGTCAAGAGGAGTGGTCAAAAATTAAACCACAAGTTTGCCAGAAGCTTGTGGATGGCTACCAAAAGCGCCTTATTGCAGTGAAACTTGCCAAGGGACATGTCACCAAATATTAACATTGCTGTATGTATACTTTTGACCCAGCATATTTGGTCACATTTTCAGTAGACCCATAATAAATTCATAAAAGAACCAAACTTCATGAATGTTTTTTGTGACAAACAAGTATGTGCTCCAATCACTCTATCACAAAAAATAGGACTTGTAGAAATTATTGGAAACTCAAAACAGCCATGACATTATGTTCTTTACAAGTGTATGTAAACTTTTGACCACGACTGTATACCTTCGAGTTTTATAACACGGGTTGCTGTATTCAAACGGTACAATTGTGCACACTCAGTGTAGTTACACACAATACAAAATAAAGCTAGTTTGTTTCTTCATATGACCATTTTAGTCATATATTATTCAACATTTGAAAAAAAAATGCCTAATTTAAGTTAAAATAATAAAACACAGTACAATAAGTGTAAAGTGTACTTATTAGAGATGCGCGGATAGGCAATTATTTCATCCGCAACCGCATCACAAAAGTCGTCAACCATCCGCATCCACCCGAACCAACATTTAATCAAAACCGCACCCGCCCGTTGTTATATATCTAATATAGACGATGCAAGGCATTAGTGAGGTTATAAAGCTTTTGCCTGTTAAAGAAAGGAGACTGATCCAATGAAGCAGAGACATTCAATGCGTGCCACGCTGTCACGGCCCAGACGCACACCAGTGCGCAATCATCTGGGAGCCTCGCTGAGCGCACCTCCATGCGCGTGGAGGTGCGATGTCCCTCGCACCCGCGGCGGCTCCACCCGGGCTCGCGCCCGAGGCTTCAGCGCGCACCGCGGCGGCCATCCTACTCGTCGCGGCCTAGCCCTCGCGGCTCTCGCTGCCGGCGACGGCCGGGTATGGGCCCGACGCTCCAGCGCCATCCATTTTCAGGGCTAGTTGATTCGGCAGGTGGGTTGTTACACACTCCTTAGCGGGTTCCGACTTCCATGGCCACCGTCCCGCTGTCTATATCAACCAACACCTTTTCTGGGGTCTGATGAGCGTCGGCATCGGGCGCCTTAACCCGGCGTTCGGTTCATCCCGCAGCGGCAGTTCTGCTTACCAAAAGTGGCCCACTCGGCTCACCAGGGCGAGCCCCACCCCTTTCGTGAGCGCACTGCGCGCGGAGTGACCCCTGTTACGCGCCCCCGGCAACGGGGGTGGCGGGCTTGTAAGCTGCGCGGGCGGAGCGCGCGGAGTGACCCCTGTTACGAGCCCCCGGCCACGGGGGTGGCGGGCAGGTAAGCTGCTTACCTGCTGCGCGTGACGCCGGCCGCGGCGAAGGCGGGGTGTCGGTGCGGTGGGCGCGGTGGTGACCCTGGACGTGCGTCGGGCCCTTCTCGCGGATCACCTCAGCTACGGCTCCCGGTGGGGCCCTCTCGGGGGAAGGGGCCTCGGTCCCGGACCCCGGCGAGGCGTCCCTTCTCCGCTCCGTAAAAGTGTCCATCTCTTTTTTTTTTCTTCTTCTGTTGTGGCATATGCTGCAGGTGCCTGCTCGTTTTTCGTATGTGGGTAACAACATTTAACTATGTATATATATTTCCGAATTGGTTTAACTGCCACCCGCCTGAATCTATTTAAAATCTAATTTTTTTTAATTTCAACCGCCCGACCCGACCCGCGGATAAAATCTAAAATTTTTTTATTCCAACCGCCCGACCCGCGGATAATCCGCGGACTCCGCGGTTGTGTCCGCAAACCGCGCATCTCTAGTACTTATTGATATATTCATGGAGTGCAGGTCTTGTTGTGAATTTATTATATGAGCTGCTCTGCAATAACCTTACTAAAAGTGGTTTCAAGACAACTTAAATTATGGGTTATCTTTTATACTTTATATTTTAGTTGACAAAATTTACTGTATTAGTCGCCTAAAATGTTGAGGAATTAAAACTAAATCAATTTAGATGACTAAAAGTAAAATATATTTTTGTCAAACGACAATAAGAAGGTCCTGAGTTCGGGGTCTTTCTGTGCGGAGTTTGCATGTTCTCCCCGTGACTTTGTGGGTTCCCTCCAGGTACTCTGGCTTCCTCCCACCTCCAAAGACATGCACCTGGGGATAGGTTGATTGGCAACACTAAATGGTCCCTAGTGTGTGAATGTGAGTGTGAATGTTGTCTGTCTATCTGTGTTGGGCTTGTGATGAGGTGGCAATTTGTCCAGGGTGTACCCCGCCTTCCACCCGAATGTAGCTGAGATAGGCTCCAGCACCCCCACCCCCCACCCCGAAAGGGACAATCGGTAGAAAATGGATGGACTAAAACTAAATCAAAAACTGCTGTCAAAATGAACACTGCGAAGCTCTTTGAGTACCTTGAAGGTAGAGAAGTGTTATACAAGCTACCATTACTAACAGAATCTTACTGGAGGTGCCAATGCTAAAAACCCTTGAAAAAAATTAGGTAGGTAAGTCAGGTACCTTCCAGGAGCTTTGTTCAAGCTTGTAGATTTGGAGCAGTTCTTCACAGGAATCCATCAGCACCCAGAGGCGACCTTCTGGGTCAAAGGTCATATCCAGAGGGCAGCAGGGCAGGGTCAACCTGCTGTGGGGTACAAGTTTCTTTTCTTCACCATCCTCGTCCAGTGTGAAAAACTGAATGATTGATACCCTGAGGAAACACGTGAAAACATCAAACTTTCTGTAAGGCTGACCAACATAATTTGAGGAGAAAAACAAAAACAGCCCGCCATTTGGGCTACAACAATTCATTTTGTGGGGGAAATAAATTATTAAATTTTAAGTTTTTAAAGATTAACAAAGAAAGGTACTGCCCTCTCCTGGTAATCGTGTTCCCTTTAACACTACGCTATTTGTTTTCAAATTAAAGATTGTGATATTAATCTATTACTTCATTCAATTGATCGATATATATATATATATATATATATATATATATATATATATATATATATGTCTTAATAAGGTTATCCAAAAAAATAGTGCTCGATACCGTAGTAGAGCGCAATATATGTATGTGTGGGAGAAAAAAAATTTAATCTTTAAAAATCTCCTGATGATTGAGGGTACCCCCCCCTCATGAAACAGGCCTGTAGAGATGAAATAGTCTTGTGATTTTTTTCCCACACATACATATATATATATATATATATATATATATATATATATATATATATATATTTATAGTCTACTCTTTCTTGTGAATTGTATTATTGAGATGCTTTGCAGACAGCAGACAAAGGTCCTTTCTGTGGAAGTAAAAAAAAAAGCCCTTTTCTTTGAATTATGTCGATTGAATTGACTGCAAGTGTGGTAAACGAAAATGTTTTCAATTTAAAATCAATTGAGGTGTAGTGCAGAGCAGCAGATTGGACTAGTTTACAAAGTATAAAAAGTAGCAAAGCTACTGCCAAACTACTGGGAAATGTAGTTAACCTACGTAGCTTCGATTTTTAAGTTAATCATTTTAATGGAAAACCGTAATTTTTACCACTGCAGCCGCAAGCCGGAATGGATTAACAAAAACCGTACTCATTACTAGAAAACCGTAGTTGTTGGCAGGTATGGCAAAGAGACGGATCAAGATTTTAACACATTGTAGGTCGGAAAAAACAGAAAATATTTTTTAAATATTTTTACAGAGATAAAAAAGACGGGTTTCTGACTATAGACGGAAAAATCACATGCCTGACATGTGAGCGATGTGTTGAAGCAGCGACACACATATATAATCTGTAACACCTTTTCTCAATCGCTATCTTGACAACAGAAACATCTACACACTGACACTTCCGTGCCCGAGGCTGTGGATCACATCACCAGCGTATTTGTGCGTCTGGAATTAATGTAAGCAAATGCGTAACTAAAGATGTATTTTTATGCAGGAGATATATTATAGTACCGGTAATATAATTCCTAAATTAAAAAAAAAAAGAACATAAAAAAAAAAACCTCAGCAGAAACCAAAACACATCAATTTAATTTTTTCTAATCAGCCCCATAAGTCATCCAGCAGCAATACAATTATAAAAGTATACTGCTGAATAGACGATATGTCCAAAACGTGGAAACACACACATAAGACGGAGGATTCTCTCTCCATCGTCTGTCTGTGCAGCGGGAGAACCGTGTGTGAACCTGTCAGTTTGCACGTCCTTCTGACACGTGCTAAATAAAACACAAAATATTGCTTGCAAAACAGTGATGAGTGTTGATGAATCACATTACCTGTGCTAAATAACAATATCTGCATTTTCTCCTCCCAGTATTGTGGAAGTTTTGACGTTAAGCATATATTTTGCATAGTAAAGAGACGCAAAAAGGATTGCACGCCTTATTCTGCTCACTTAACAGACGCAACCCATTTTGCCCACGTTTAGTGGATCAGCTTTGTGTGTGCTATTAAGTTTGCACGAGTTTTAATACACGCAAACCCTTATTAAATCAGGCCCTGAGGGTCCTATTCTCCCAAGTGCTTAAGTGAAAAAATATATACCGTATTTTTCGGATTATAAATCGCTCCGGAGTATAAGTCGCACCGGCCGAAAATGCATAATAAAGAAGGAAAAAAACATATATACGTCGCACTCCAGTATAAGTCGCATTTTTGGGGGACATTTATTTGATAAAATCCAACACCAAGAATAGACATTTGAAAGGCAATTTAAAATAAATAATGAATAGTGAACAACAGGCTGAATAAGTGTACGTTATATGACGCATAAATAACCAACTGAGAACGTGCCTGGTATGTTTACGCAACATATTATGGTAAGAGTCATTCAAATAACTATAACATATAGAACATGCTATACGTTTACCAAACAATCTGTCACTCCTAATCGCTAAATCCGATGAAATCTTCCTCGGTGTCGCTTCTAAACAACTCTGCCAACTCCAAAGGTATGCGCCGCTTCCTATTGCCGTTTTCTGCTGCATATTTCACTACGTCCATCTTGTAATCTGCAGTATATGATTTCCTTTTCGGTGCCATTTTTGTTCAGCCCTTCTCAGTTTTTATAAGTTACCGCCAATGTTGAAATGATCCATTTTTATAGCTACGGACTTGGTAGAAGATAGCATCCCACGACCCACAATGCACGTCTCCCATGACCCACAATGCACTTCTGCCATGACCCGCTCCCGCCAAATTTTTATTGGTTGACGTGTGTGTGACGATTGCTGGCGTGTGTGTGACGATTGCTGACATTCGCCTCGTCTCTTACGGGAATGAGATAAATAATATTATTTGATATTTTACGGTAATGTGTTAATATTTTCACACATAAGTCGCTCCGGAGTATAAATCGCACCCCCGGCCAAACTATGAAAAAAACTGCAACTTATAATCCGAAAAATACGGTATATACTGTATATTGTACAGGCTGTGTGGCATTCTCCCCCTCAACTTAAAAGGGAACTGCATTTTTGCCGATCATTCACAATCCTTATGTTAGACAAGCACACGTTTGTTTTTTTAATGCATTCTACCTCGTAAGTGAACGCTAGCAAAAGACAGCTAACAATGGAGGTAATAGGATTCGCTCTATTCCACCTACAATCGATTTTTTTGAAAGTGAATAAACTCTCAGATGTCACGCTCCACCACAGAAGCACACAGCTTTGGCCCTTCAAATATTTGTATTAAACATAACTCTTACCATGACAAATAACATCAGATTGTGTACAATAATAGTGTAATAATTACAAGTATAAGAAACAAAGTTTTATCTCCGGATCATTATTCACACCCAGCCAAGAAGAAGCTGTTGAAGCGTGTATACACACACTACATCACCATGACAACACACTACACGTGACAAGCACTGCCTGGACTGATACAGCCTTTTCAAATTTAAAGTGTTATCTTTTACATGGATTTCAGTGACATTTACAAGTGTTAGTAAAACTCTATGCTTTTTACACAACCTAAAAAAAAAAGGCATCACGGCAAAGAGCGCCTCGTTCATAATGAGCCTGCTTCATTTCAGACTTAAGCACTTATGCCTAACTTACGCGGGGTGGGCTGAATACTAAAAAAGGAACTTGCGTAATTGATTATTCTTTTTTTTCTTCTTCTAAAAAAACAAAACGTGTGTAATTTTAAGCAAGTAAAAAAAACACTGAAGTGCAAACTGGAGAAAACCGAAGCAGACAGGAATGTCAATAGTGGCAGCCTCATGTCAGCTTCCTGCACTCTATATGATCAGAAAATAAGAAAATGTAAAAAACAAAAACAATAATCATTCAAAAAATATATTTGTAACGTTTAATGAACACATTTTAATACTTTTTTAATCGATTATTATTACTTTTCATCAAAACAATTTTGTGTTTCTCTCACCTGCCTACCTTGACCGCACGTCCCTGGTTTCCACAGAGTTTGGGGAGTCTATGTCTTTAAAAGGGGAACTGCACTTTTTTTTTTATTTTGCCTATTGTTCACAATCGTTATGAAAGATATGAAGATGGATGGGTTTTTTTTGCATTTTAAATATTAAATAAATGCAATCAAAAGTCTGCTTACAATGGAGCACATTTATAATAACATATAATATTGATGTATATTGATCATTTAAGCATACGCAGCACATTAATTTCAAAAACGTATCACAAAGTTTGCTTTTTTTCCTTCATCACTGATTATTACTCACTGCAGACTTTATTGGCGCCAACAAACATAATAAAACATCACTTACTGTACAAGGTCTGCTGTCAGTAATATGCTGACTGCTAGGATGTTTATATATTCCCATTTAGATGAAGAATGTCTCATAATCCTCACGAAGAAACAGGGTGTGGGGGGGAGTGGAAAAAGCCGTTTTTTGTGTCGTGCTCGGCAGTTTCAGGTCCTAAATGGCTGTCAGAGTGTACCAACTTGTCCTAATACCGACTCAGACGTTTCATGTCCAGGTGAGATGCATGATTCTAGAATAAACTTACAGGGCGCAAGGAAGCAAGGAAGCAGCAGATCACTCGATGATGCAAACATAGGCGAACACACACGGTAGTGATCACGTCGCCACTATAAATAGTTAGTCTCCTTTAGCGCTTATATTAACAATGTCACTATTACTCGGTTAATATTCAAATCATGAAATGTAAATGGAGTATTGTTGGAGCGTTTCGAATGGTTATTTAATTAATTTTATGGGCAAAACAGAGGTGCTCCCATTGGCTCTGCTGTAAGCAGACTTTTATTTACAAGTTAGAATGCAAAAAAAACAACAATTTGTCATCATGTCTTTTGTAAGGATTGTGAACGATAGGCAAAATTCCAAAAAAGTGCAGTTCCCTTTTAAGAAAAAATGCAATTGCTCTTTTGTGTAATATTTTTCCTGTTAAAATCTCATTTGTTCAACGTTTGTGCAAGTTCAAAACAATCGCGATGCTAATTTTCGTTTGCCAATCAAGGGGCTTTTCCATTGTATGTTAGCATTATGAAATAGAATTAATAAAAATGTCAGCGCCACAGACAGTACAAGCAACAGAGGCACCCACTAAACATGTAAGCTTTTACCGTTATCTCAAAAGGTAACGCTTGTTCAGAGCAGCACACACAGGAAGTACACTCACCTGTCACAGAGTACAGCCACGTGACAGCCGTCAGGAGAGCTGCTTATTTGGCAAACAGTTGGCGTCTGTGAAAACAATAAATATTTTAAAGTCAGAAAGGTATTTTACTGACACAAAGAAACTTGAAAGATTTGGAGGCCGGTTTTTTTTTTTTATAGATATGCTGCATTCCTCATCGAACACATTATAATGGAACTGTTTGTGTAGCTTGTTGTTCTAACTCTGCTTCTGAGCACATCTCATACGCTATACTACAACTGACTTGGTTGCACATTATATCTCACGCAGTGATTACCCTCACTTTCTCTGAGTGGGAGCCAAACGTCTCTTGAAGCTCCTTCAGGTCCCAACTATGCAGTTTCTTCCCAGAAGTATACTCCCACAGCTTCATGGTCCCATCCTACAATTACAAACATATTTGAAACGGAACAGAAAACCAAAGATTTGCCTTTCGATCTGTTTCACTGCGGCTTCCTGACCTTGTGGTCTGTCTGCTTGTAAGAATAGATTTTGCAATCCATTCTATCAAATCGGTGCCATTGGCGTCCCCTCAAAAATAAAATGTATAAAAGCATGTTCAAATAACTGTAAAATGTTTTATTTTATTTAACAGAGTGCCCTGCACATTGATCTGATTGTATTTTGAATAAATATAATTTCAAGGATAAATTTACCCTGAACAATGAAAAAATAGCTTTTGTCGCTTGCCCTGCTTCGTCAACTTAGACTTTAGAATTTAATAAAATATTTTAAATCCTTCAGAAATGTTATGTTACTATTTGTGTTACTTTTTATCCTAACTATACTTTCCTTAAAATAAAAATACAATTTAATTAAAATTAAAACTTCAGTGTGTTTTCACTCAGTCCTGTTACCCAAAAAATGTAACACAAGTCACATGGTCCAAAGGACATTGCATCATTCGGATGCTGTGCAAGCCATAGAAAAAACTAAAGCTTGTTCATTTATTTATTTTTCTGAACTTTCTATCATATTTCAACAATGACTGGGGAAGGTTAAAATCCCAGCACAATACTCCTACCTACATTTAAAATATTATTTGCTATTAGCATACATGCTAGGGGCTATAGTTCATGTATTTGCTAATTCTATGCTAAACATTCAGTCCTGTTACTTAAATAAGTCTTCCTTAGCTTAGGAACCTTGTACAAAAACAAAATAAAGTTGCCTGAGATGGACCAGTACACATTTTGAGTACTTCAGTGTATGTATACAAATGGCACTGATTCAGTGGATTGGCCTTCATTTAGTAAATACAAAACATGCAACATACAAACGTACCCCTGATCCTGACAGCAACCAGTTCGGATGGCTTGATGGGACTACAAGAGAGCTAACAAACCTAAAACAAACAAAAAACTTTTCAAGGAAAAATAACCACAACCCATGTATTAACTTTAATTAAGCACGTCGACACAGAATGATTAAGCAAGCTTGGTTTGAATGCTTTAACACATGAAATAACACATGAAAATGTTGCCCGTCATACTCATACTTTATTGACTATTTATTTTGGTTTCGGTGAATTTAGGTTGAATAAAACCCTGCTTGCTAAGCTTTTTTTTTATTGCTTAAGCATGGCATTTACTATTGTTGCATCTTGTCAAAACAAAGATTCTCGCAAGATATTATTTGTTCTAAAATTATACTAAAACCTTTTCAGTCATAGGTTACAGGTTAAATACGTGCAGCAAGTAAGCGCAGAGTTGGCCCAAATTTTATACAGGACTCTCTCAGAAAATTAGAATATTGTGATAAAGTTCTTTATTTTCCTTAATGCAATTAAAAAAACAAAAATGTCATACATTCTGGATTCATTACACATCAACTGAAATATTGCAAGCCTTTTATTATTTTAATATTGCTGATTATGGCATACAGCTTAAGAAAACAAAAAAATTCCATCTCAAAAAATTAGAATATTTCCTCAGACCAAGTAAAAAAAAAAGATTTATAACGGCAAAACAGAATCAAACATTTGAAAATGTCAATTAATGCACTCAGTACTTGGTTGGGAATCCTTTTGCACAGATTACTTCATCAATGCGGCGTGGCATGGAGGCAATCAGCCTGTGGCATTGCTGAGGTGTTATGGATGCCCAGGATGTTTCAATAGCGGCCTTTAGCTCATTTGCATTATTGGGTCTGATGTCTTTCAGCTTCTTCTTCACAATACCCCACAAATTCTCTATGGGGTTCAGGTCAGGGGAGTTGGCAGGCCAATCGAGGACAGTAATGCCATGGTCAGTACACCAGTTACTGGTGGTTTTGGCACTGTGGGCAGGTGCCAGTTCATGCTGGAAAATGAAATCATCATCTCCATAGAGCTTTTCAACAGATGGAAGCATGTAAAAAAATTAAAACTTCAGTGTGTTTTCACTCAGTCCTGTTACCCAAAAAAATGTAACACAAGTCACATGGTCCAAAGGACGTTGCATCATTCGGATGCTGTGCAAGCCATAGAAAAAACTAAAGCTTGTTCATTTATTTATTTTTCTGAACTTTCTATCATATTTCAACAATGACTGGGGAAGGTTAAAATCCCAGCACAATACTCCTACCTGCATTTAAAATATTATTTGCTATTAGCATACATGCTAGGGGCTATAGTTCATGTATTTGCTAATTCTATGCTAAACATTCAGTCCTGTTACTTAAATAAGTCTTCCTTAGCTTAGGAACCTTGTACAAAAACAAAATAAAGTTGCCTGCTCCAAAATCTCTAGAAGCGTCTGACTTGGGCTATGGAAAAGAAGCACTGGACAGTTGCAGAGTGGTTCAGAGTCCTGTTTTTAGACGAAAGCAAGTTTTGTATTTCATTTGGAAGTCAAGGCCCTAGAGTCTGGAGGAAGGTTGGAGAGGAGCAAAATCCAAGTTGCTTGAAATCCAGTGTGAAGTTCCCACAGTCAGCAATGGTTTGGGGACCCATGTCAGCTGCTGGTGTTGGTCCACTGTGTTTCATCAAGTCCAGAGTCAATGCAGCTGTGTACCAAGAGATTTTAGAGCACTACATGCTTCCATCTGTTGAAAAGCTCTATGGAGATGATGATTTCATTTTCCAGCATGATCTGGCACCTGCCCACAGTGCCAAAACCACCAGTAACTGGTGTACTGACCATGGCATTACTGTCCTCGATTGGCCTGCCAACTCCCCTGACCTGAACCCCATAGAGAATTTGTGGGGTATTGTGAAGAAGAAGCTGAAAGACACCAGACTCAATAATGCAAATGAGCTAAAGGCCGCTATTGAAGTATCCTGGGCATCCATAACACCTCAGCAATGCCACAGGCTGATTGCCTCCATGCCACGCCGCATTGATGCAGTTATCCGTGCAAAATGATTCCCAACCAAGTACTGAGTGCATTAATTGACATTTTCAAATGTTTGATTTTGTTTTGCTGTTATAAATCTTTTTTTTTTACTTGGTCTGAGGAAATATTCAAATTTTTTGAGATAGGATTTTTGAGTTTTCTTAAGCTGTATACCATCCATCCATCCATTTTCTACCGCTTATTCCCTTTTGGGGTCGCGGGGGGCGCTGGAGCCTATCTCAGCTACAATCGGGCGGAAGGCGGGGTACACCCTGGACAAGTCGCCACCTCATCGCAGGGCCAACACAGATAGACAGACAACATTCACACTCACATTCACACACTAGGGCCAATTTTTTAGTGTTGCCAATCAACTTATCCCCAGGTGCATGTCTTTGGAGGTGGGAGGAAGCCGGAGTACCCGGAGGGAACCCACGCAGTCACGGGGAGAACATGCAAACTCCACACAGAAAGATCCCGAGCCCGGGATTGAACCCAAGATTACTCAGGACCTGTATACCATAATCAGCAATATTAAAATAATTAAAGGCTTGCAATATTTCAGTTGATGTGTAATGAATCCAGAATGTATGACATTTTTGTTTTTTTAATTGCATTCAGTGTTGGGACTAACGCGTTACTTTGTAACGCGTTACTGTAACGCCGTTACTATCGGCGGTAACTAGTAATCTAACGCGTTATTTTTTATATTCAGTAACTCCGTTACCGTTACTACATGATGCGTTACTGCGTTATTTTTGCGTTATTTTTTATGTAGTATCGGCTAGAAACTGAGAAGATCTGAGTGTCGCTGCTGAAGAGGCGACGAAAAAGAGGCGCGCCGCGCGCTGTCTGTGTGTACGTGTGTGTGTGTGAGTGTGTGTGTGGGGGAGGGGGCGTGTCTGTGTCTACTATCAAGACGTCATGGCGAACCCCGAAGCCGAGTTTCTTAAAATGGAGATATTTTCAGTACGTTTCTTTTATCGACCACAAAGAAAAGAACATTTTAGCTGAATGTAAGTTTCAAATATGCTGAAACAGCGACAAAAACAACATGCTTCGACGAAGCTAGTAAAGAGACACACTCACCTCCACCTCCAACAGCGGCTGGATTTTAACGAGGCACTGCACACGGGAAGGTACACACACTCTGTCAATTCTCTTATATACTCTTTCATTTTAAACTTTTAGAGTGTTTGATTATCACATCACTCTAAATGTTTAGACTATAAAGTTCACAAACCTAAAGAGGGATACTAGTGGGCCAGGCTAATATTTCCTTTTCTCTAAACTAAGTGGGGAAATGTGTAGAGTGTTCTGGGCTTCAGACATGATTTTATTTCAGAATTCCTTGAGAAAACGCCTGGTTAGGCTTTATGTATGTAGTGTGTGCCTTTCTTGTTTTACAGCTATGTTGTTATTATGCTGTTTGTTACTTATGTATGTTAAGTTGCAGCTATTTAAAATAGTTTTGTCAATTTGTTCTGGTCTGAAACAAATTGGCCCTTTAAAACATATCTTTGTCTTTGTGTGTTGTATGTAGAGCACATTGCTTAGCAGAGTTCAATGATGCAAATGCATGTCAAGTTGAACAACAGATTGTATTATTCTCCAGTGCAATAACAGTACTAAAATGAAGGCTAAAAGGGCATTAAATGGGGCCTTAAAAAAATTAAAAAATATATATATAAGTAACTAAATAGTTACTTTTCACAGTAACGCATTACTTTTTGGTTTAAGTAACTGAGTTAGTAACTGAGTTACTTTTGAAATAAAGTAACTAGTAACTGTAACTAGTTACTGGTTTTCAGTAACTAACCCAACACTGATTGCATTACAGAAAAAAAAGACCTTTATCACAATATTCTAATTTTCTGAGACAGTCCTGTATGTATGTATATGTATATATATATATATATATATATATATATATATATATATATATATATATATATATATATATATATATATATACAGTACAGGCCAACAGTTTGGACACACCTTCTCATTCAATGTGTTTTTTTTATTTTCATGACTATTTACATTGTAGATTGTCACTGAAGGCATCAAAACTACGAATTAACACATGTGGAGTTGTGTACTTAACAAAAAAAGGTGAAATAACTGAAAACATGTTTTGTATTCTATCCATCCATTCATCCATTTTTTACCGCTTGTCTCTTTCGGGGTCGTGGGGGGTGCTGGAGCCTATCTCAGCTGCATTCGGGCGGAAGGCGGTGTAGACTCTGGACAAGTCGCCACCTCATCGCAGGGCCAACACAAATAAACAGACAACATTCACACACTAAGGTCAATTTAGTGTTGCCAATCAACCTATCCCCAGGTGCATGTTTTTGGAGGTGGGAGGAAACCGGAGTACCAGGAGGGAACCCAGGCAGTCACGGGGCGAACATGCAAACTCCACACAGAAAGATCCCGAGCCCGGGATTGAACTCAGTTATATTCTAGTTCCTTCAAAATAGCCACCCTTTGCTCTGATTACTTTTTCGCATACTCTTGGCATTCTCTCGATGAGCTTTAAGAGGTAGTCACCTGAAATGGTTTTTACTTCACAGGTGTGCTTGAAGCTCATCAAGAGAATGCCAAGAGTGTGCAAAGCAGTAATCAGAGCAAAGGGTGGCTATTTTGAAGAAACTAGAATATAAAACATGTTTTCAGTTATTTCACCTTTTTTTGTTAAGTAGATAACTCCACATGTGTTCATTCATAGTTTTGATGCCTTCAGTGACAATCTACAATGTAAATAGTCATGAAAATAAAGAAAACGCATTGAATGAGAAGGTGTGTCCAAACGTTTGGCCTGTACTGTATGTTTTATTTAAAATTGTATTTAAAATATTTTTTTATATATAAACATACATTATATATTTATACATCTAATGAAAATGTGAAAGTTTTTGTTTTTTTGCAGACTTATTAGAACTAAAAAAATGCTCATAAGTATTCACAGCCTTTGCTCAATACTTTGTTGATGCACCTTTGGCAGCAATTACAGCCTCAAGTCTTTTTGAATACGATGCCACAAGCTTGGCATATATATTTTTATCATCCACCATGTAAAATTGCTAATGCTAATCTTTAGCATTTCTATGGCAAACGCAATGTAAATAAGCACTGACCTATTGCAATTTAAAAAGTGGAGCTTTACTATACTTGTGAGCGCCTTCTTCTTACTTTGATGGTATGAAAAATTGTGACGTTACCTAGAGGCAGTCCACACTGAATACTTGACTGCTTGTTTCCTGGCCAAGTGCTTGAGCCGGTGTGCAAAGTTTGCAACCGAACGTGATGTCACATGCAACAAAATGTATCAAAATATACCATCGTTTGATTTTACCTGACTCAGTCCCAGTGGTACACTTCAGTCAGTGCCTATTATAGTACCGTACTTAGTACCTAATCCTGGTAAAAACACCCTTAAAACTCTGCTAATGTGGGATTCAAGTGGCACATGTGGTATACAGACAACCATGGATGCACCACAAAATAATAAAAATTTCATAAATAACTTACTGTTGATGTCCTAGACAGAAAGACTGTATGTTGTATGGCGATCTCAGGTGGCTCACTCGTATTTTTTCATCTCGGTCAGCGGTGATGATGTACTTATCATTCAGCGACATCGTCTGAAAGAAACAAAGTAAATACATATTTGGAAAATATATTACCCTAAATGGCAGGTGGATGCTTCAGTAACGCTTAACTCCGCAATGTGCCTTTCCATCCAGACTCTATAAACATCAGTGAGTGTTGTTCAAGTACACTAATTGGTCTGGACTGAATCGTAACTGGGGAATTTGAGAGATATAGTTTTGATCCCTTAGTTGTTTTTGTATGTTAGTTTCACACCCAGACAGATATTTGAAAAAAAAACAGTGTTTCATAAAATAACTATCAAATAGTGGGATTACGCAAAAATTACTGGACAGATTTGCAGGAAGCTTTGTGGAAAAAAATAAATAATTAAATTCACAATTGCAGCAAACCAGGATATGCAAAAGGAGTGCATAATAACCCGTTTTCAATTTGCGTTATTAACCAAGAACAACAAATGCACAATAGTACTGCTATTATACTGCTATTATATTAACTACTAAACTAACTACTGCTATTATACTAACACTGCTGTCACTTTCATGGTCACTGTTTCAAGTACATTCATTTATTTGTGGAGGTCGCCACTAAAAAATTAGGGCCGCCACATTTAGTTTTGGTGCTACCTTTAAAGTTATAACTCATAAATGGGACTGTCTGTTGGAATGAAGCTTGTCATAACAATTATTTGTAGTAGATGCGATCGTAACTCTGAAACTTAACACAAGGGTCAATATAGCGAGTCGATTATCGCGGGAGTTACATTCCAGAGTCCCCCTAAAGTAGGGATGCTATTCATTTTAGGATTTACATGAATATTGTATGCATTTTAGGTCTTTATAAACCCACCACACACTCTCACAAACCTTTCCGACACGGTCACTAACCTTTTCTACACTCTTAAAAACTTCCCATGTTCTTAAACATTTTCTACACTCTTAAACCTATGTGATTTTAACAAATTTTTTATGGTAATCACTGGTGAGTGTCAATGATGGATTAGCTGTGGAGTATTGATGACGATAAGTGAATGAATGCGGCAAAATATCACCCTAATAGTACATAGTTCATTATTGGTATTTTGTATTATTACATTAGTGCTTACAGTAATTTGGTCTCAAAGTAAAGCTGACAATAATATTGTTAATCAGCAATAATTTCTGGGACAATACAAAGTTTGTTATCAACCCAGGCTGTGTTGCAAACAGCCCCCTTACCAATAGTTTAACATTACATAATACAACTAGAAAATTACCAATACTCGAAAAGTGCAGACCTCTGCCAGGCAACTATCTACCAATAGTAAAAAAATCTTTAAAAAAAATTCTGAATCCAGACGGTGAACCGGATCACCCCAAAAATGTAATCACTTGTTCCTTTATTCCTGAAAGTTGGATCAAAATCCACACAGAACTTTTAAAGATATGTAGTTAATTAACAAACAGACATAATGACAGACACAATTGAAAGATAAATTAAACTAGCATGTCAGTGTGTGTGTTTTCTTCAGCGAGGGGATCCTAACCCTGTTTGTTCACTCTTGCAATGTAAAGTAGTAGTAGTACATGTAATGTCATGTAAAGTAGTATTAGTACATGTAATGTCATGTAAAGTAGTAGTAGTTAATGTAATGCCATGTAAAGTAGTAGTAGTACATGTAACGTCATGTAAAGTACCGGTAGTAGTAGTAGTACATGTAATGGCATGTAAAGTAGTAGTAGTACATGTAACGTCATGTAAAGTAGTAGTAGTACATGTAATGTCATGTAAAGTAGTAGTAGTACATGTAATGTCATGTAAAGAAGTAGTAGTACATGTAATGTCATGTAAAGTAGTAGTAGTAGTACATGTAATGTCATGTAAAGTAGTAGTAGTTAATGTAATGTCATGTAAAGTAGTAGTAGTACATGTAACGTCATGTAAAGTACCGGTAGTAGTAGTAGTACATGTAATGGCATGTAAAGTAGTAGTAGTACATGTAACGTCATGTAAAGTAGTAGTAGTACATGTAATGTCATGTAAAGTAGTAGTAGTACATGTAATGTCATGTAAAGTAGTAGTAGTACATGTAATGTCATGTAAAGTAGTAGTAGTACATGTAATGTCATGTAAAGTAGTAGTAGTACATGTAATGCCATGTAAAGTAGTAGTAGTACATGTAATGCCATGTAAAGTAGTACAAATGATCCAGATCTCTCCCAAGATCGAAGCACTTGTTCCTTATCCTATTTCTGACATTTCCTTAAAGATTCATCAAAATACGCCCAAACTTTGGAAGTTATGTTGCTAATTAAAGGCCTACTGAAACCCACTACTACCGACCACGCAGTCTGATAGTTTATATATCAATGATGAAATCTTAACATTGCAACACATGCCGATACGGCCGGGTTAGTTTACTAAAGTGCAATTTTAAATTGTGCGTGAAATATCCTGCTAAAAACGTCTCGGTATGATGACGTCAGCGCGTGACGTCACGGATTGTAGAGGACATTTTGGGACAGCATGGTGGCCAGCTATTAAGTCGTATGTTTTCATCGCAAAATTCCACAGTATTCTGGACATCTGTGTTGGTGAATCTTTTGCAATTTGTTCAATGAACAATGGAGACAGCAAAGAAGAAAGCTGTAGGTGGGAAGCGGTGTATTGCGGCCGACTGCAGCAACAACACAAACACAGCCAGTGTTTCATTGTTTACATTCCCGGAAGATGACAGTCAAGCTTTACCATTGGCCTGTGGAGAACTGGGACAACAGAGACTTTTACCAGGAGGACTTTGAGTTGGATATGCAGACGCAGTACCGTGAGTACGCATGCAGCTGCGGCTTCCAAACATTTGATCGCTTGCCCGTACGTGCGTGCCGCTATGTGCATGTCACGTACGTAACTTTGGGGACTTTGGGGAAATATATGTGCTGTATGAACTTTGGGGAGGTGAACGGTACTTTGGGCTGTGGGATTGAGTGTGTTGAGCAGGTGTTTGAGTTGTATTGGCGGGTTATATGGACGGGAGGGGGGAGGTGTTTGGTATGCGGGATTCATTTGTGGCATATTAAATATAAGCCTGGTTGTGTTGTGGCTAATAGAGTATATATATGTCTTGTGTTTATTTACTGTTTTAGTCATTCCCAGCTGAATATCAGGTCCCACCCGCCTCTCACAGCATCTTCCCTATCTGAATGGCTCCCACTGCCCTCTAGTCCTTCACTCTCACTTTCCTCATCCACAAATCTTTCATCCTCGCTCAAATTAATGGGGAAATTGTCGCTTTCTCGGTCCGAATCGCTCTCACTGCCGGTGGCCATGATTGTAAACAATGTGCAGATGTGAGGAGCTCCACAACCTGTCACGCTACTCGTCTGCTACTTCCGGTACAGGCAAGGCTTTTTTATCAGCGACCAAAAGTTGCGAACTTTATCGTCGATGTTCTCTACTAAATCCTTTCAGCAAAAACATGGCAATATTGCGAAATGATCAAGTATGACACATAGAATGGACCTGCTATCCCCGTTTGAATAAGAAAATCACATTTCAGTAGGCCTTTAACAAACGAACCAAGTAACTAAAACAACAGTGGTTTTGCCAGCGTTCCTTACAACAGCTAGGACCATGGATAGGTGCCCCATCTTCAGCTCGCCATCTCTCTCCTGGTCCACTACTGAGAAGGAGTATACATCTCCCGATTTATCAGCCACAAGCACCTCGTCTTCTGCCCTGGTAAACACCAGCGACGTGCCCCTCCTCACCAACCACCTGGAAAACACATGACTGGAATCATTCTTTATTTCGGTGGTTCTCAAACTTTTTTCACCAAGTACCACTACAGAAAACACTCTCTAAGTACCAACCTAAAGAGTATTTTATTTATACTGTAATGAACTGGGTCCTATATTATGTTCTGTTCGACATGTAGTTTATTCAATGTTTAACAAATGTTAGGGTTTCCCATGGCTTTGAAGGCATCATTGTTACGCGCACTGCCATGTCTGAGTTTGAGTTTATTTCGAACATGCATGCATACAACATGATACATCACAATTTCCAGTTTCTCTATTCAACGTGTTCGAAAAGGAGTAGGAAGAAGCAGAGCTTATTTAATCCTACCCCTTTTCTTTTACATAGCAGTTGCTAAAACGTTTGTTCACTTCCTGTTTTCAGTTTATTCACAATATACTCCTAAGTAATAACAATAAATAATAAAAGGTGAAGTAAGATATATTTCATATGGTCAGATGAGTAAGATTATCTTGAAAATGAATGGATGCATGAAATAAATTCAGAATGTTTATCATGGTTCTTCTTCTTTGTACTTTGTAAACACTTTCTTGAAGTGGATCATATTAGTACATTGTTTGATTTATTTGCTTAATCCATTCCATAATTTAATTCCACATACTGATATACTGAAGGTCTTAATTGTTGTACGTGCGCACAAATGTTTTAAATTATTTTTTTTCTCTAAGATTATATTTATGTTTATGTATCATATAATGTTTGTCTTTGTTTACATGTGTTCTGCATGTTGATTGGCTGGGAGGCTGAGAAAGGGCGTACGTAAGCGGAGAATGTGGAGAACATTCGGTTCCCACGCGTGATAAGTGATAGTACTGACGGAGTGAGATGGTTCTGTTTGTGTCTTAATTGTTTATTTTGGCGTCGACTACGGCCTACAGTATTCGGATTGTCATGACTTCCATTGAAGGCTGACACACCTTTAGTAATGGCTCAAGTCATTACAATACTTAATAAAGTGATTATTTGTTTGAGGATCATGGATCTATATACCGGTAGTGCATGTTGTGAAAGGGTAGGGGGAAAGCCAAAGCTGTACCTGGTGCTGACACACTCCCATGAATGCTCACACCGAAAGAGGACCAGACGTTTAGAGTCATCGATTAGTGCCACTAGTTTTCCAGATGGTGAAATGGTGAAGGCTAGCACTTCATCACTTCCTGTTTCCTCTGCGAGACTACAGATTGTGAAAAAAAGAAAGGCAAATATAGTTACAATAATGGGGCGACAAACAAATGTTCGAATTCCAGTATTGTGAAAGTATAACACATTTTATCATCTTTCTATTTTACCTGTTATCACTCTGCGGCTGTTTGTCCTTTTTCTCAGCCGTGCTACAGTCAAACACAAATGGCTCGCTGCAACAAAGACACATTTAAATTGGTCAGAGTATGATTTTTTTCCTACATTTAAAACACTTCCTTGTGGTCTCCATAACATGTAATGGTGGTGCATTGGTCCAAATTTTGCATAGATTTTGTTTTACAGGCCATCTTTCTGACTGTCTCTTTAGAATGTCTTATTTATTTGTCTTATTTACGTGCCAAAGCCTTCCTCCAGGCCAAGCCCCCTTGAACTGCGTCTCCACACCGTCAGCCATGTTGTCGTTTTTAGCGCTTCCATATCGAATCTACTGACAGATGTACGCTACTTTTTTAGTAGAAATGGCAACTGTGGGGGATTTAGCATGCATGTGCATGTACAAGCCAGACTGCCCCACAACAATCAAGAAAAATTAGGAACTTATTGACTACAACTGAATAAAAATGGCGGACTCGCGTCCAGCTTTTCGGGTAACTTTTACCATATATAGAGATATTCACTGACATAACTAAGGCAAAATATGTCAGTAAAGTCTCACATTCCAAATGGCTCGTTTGGATCAAGTTTGGAAGAAGGCAAGATTGTTTAATAGTGACTTTGCTATGCCTCCATGTTTTGATTTTAAATTTCAGGATTTATTAGGATCCCAAATACATCAAAACAGGTGACAACAGGTAAGAAAAGTTGGTTTTGCTTAATATTGCCACAGCTGAATACAGTACAGTATGTCAATATATCCTGTGATTACAACTCCGTACAGTAGATGGCATCGTAACCTATACACAACTGGTCTGCCAGAGAATAATAAGACAAAGAAGGAGGGATCAGTGTCGCCAACTTAGTGGCTATATTTACCATGCATTCTGAAAGTATTCACAGCGCTTTACTTTTTCCACATTTTGTAATGTTAAAGCCTTATTCCAAAATGGAATACATTTATTTTTGTCCTCATGTTGCAGCAACGTACAGAGACATCCTGGATGAAAACCAACACTTCCCATCCAATCTGATGGAGCAAGAGAGGTGCTGTAAAGAGGAATGGGCAAAACTGCCCAAAACTAGGTGTGCCAAGCTTGTGGCATCGTATTCAAAAAAACGTGAGGCTGAAATTGCTGCCAAAGGCGCATCGACAAAGTATTGAGGAAAGGCTGTAAATACTTAAATACATGTGATTTTTTTTTGTTTTAATGAATTTTTAAAACAAAATTAAAAACATTTTCACATTGTCATGTTGGGGTGTTGTCAGTAGAATTTTGAGGACAAAAATGAATCTTTTGAAGAAAGGCTATAACGTAAGAAAATGTGTGTAAAGTGAAGCACTGTGAATATTTACCCTACTAGATAGTATTTTCAAAAAAAGATGCAATTCTAGCAACTTTTTTGAGTTTTATTTATCACTTTTGGAGACTCTAAAATGAACGTACAAATCAATCTACTCAACGAACAGCAGCACTTGCTGTGCCCCACCACTTCAGCTTGTAACTTAAACAAAACACACAGATAAGTGTTCCTTTGTATTTCTAAACATATCTGTTTTGCTTTTCATGTTTTTTGCTCTCATGTATTGTGGCCAATTATGAAAATTTGACAGCATAAAGGCTGAAATATATACACACACCCCCACTAATAACTGATTACTGAACTTTGGAGTTTTCACCATGACCAGACTTTTTGTAAACTCAAGCCATAATTCTTGCTTGATAGGTTGTTATGAAAGTGCTAACAAAAGTGTCACCAGTAGGTGGCAATGTGACATCAGAAGACATATGTACATTGCACAGATGAAGAAGACATTTTTGTATCAATTTTACACCTATCCATCCATTTTCTACCGCTTGTCCCTTTTTGGGGTCGCGGGGAGTGCTGGAGCCTATCTCAGCTGCATTCGGGCGGAAGGCGGGGTACACCCTGAACGAGTCGCCACCTCATCGCAGGGCCAACACAGATAGACAGACAACATTCACACTCACATTCACACACTAGGGCCAATTTAGTGTTGCCAATCAACTTATCCCCAGGTGCATGTCTTTGGAGGTGGGAGGAAGCCGGAGTACCGGAGAGAACCCACACAGTCACGGGGAGAACAAAAGATCCCGAGCCCGGGTTTGAGTAGATGCAAAGTTTTGAGGCCTACATTTTGTAATTGGCTTAATGGGTTAGTGCATGTGCCTCACAATACGAAGGTCCTGAGTACAATCCCGGGTTCGGGATCTTTCTGTGTGGAGTTTGCATATTCTCCCCCTGACTGTGTGGGTTCCCTCCGGGTACTCTGGCTTCCTCTCACCTCCAAAGTCATGCACCTGGGGATAGGTTGATTGGCAACACTAAATTGGCCCTAGTGCGTGAATGTGAGTGTGATTGTTGTCTATCTGTGTTGGCCCTGCGATGAGGTGGCGACTTGTCCAGGGTGTACCCCGCCTTCCGCCCGAATGCAGCTGGGATAGGCTCCGGCGGCCCCCCGCGACCCCGAGGGGGACAAGCGGTAGAGAATGGATGGACGGGTTACAATTATCAATCAAATCTTGGAGAATGATTAAGAAAGAGTACACGAGCCCTTTAATTGATATCCTTGTTAAAAACATTTAAAGTGATTTAGGTAGCCCCCCCCCTTTTTTTTCTTCATATTTTTTATTGTTATCTGTATTTGCTTTTGTTTTCTATCCTTGATGTTGAAAGTGCCTTGACTTTTGTGTGAATTATAAATGTATGTTCGATGTTCAATAAAAATAAATAAATAAAAAAAGATGCAAAGTTTTGCTTATACTATTTATTTATAAATATTTGTATCAACACATTATTTTTAAACAATTTAACAAAAATGAAAATCAATATGTGCCCGTCATAGTCCATAAAATTCACTACACTAATTCCAAACTATCCAAAATCTACCCCAGTTAGCAATACCTGCAATAGATGCAAACAATCTCTGGCTGATCGTGTCCATTTGTTCTGGTCCTGCTCTGAACTATGTTCATTTTGGGAGGACATTTCTGACACAACCGGAAAGGCATACGCTCCAAACTTTTCCCCCAACCCATTATCAGACATTTTCGGCATATGCCCTGATAACATGTGCCCGGTACCACTAAAACGCACTGTTGCTTTTACGACCTTGCTGGCCAGGCGATTGATCTTGTTTAATTGGAACTGGCTCACCCCCCATCTCACGGCCGTTGGATTAGAGAGGTTCTCTACAATCTAAAACTGGAAAAACGTAGGTTTTCGCTGAAAGGCTCTGCTCAAGCATTTCAAAGCTCATGGAGTCATTTCTTGCTGTATGTCAACTCTCTTGACTTATGCCCAGACGCAGATGAGGAATAATCTCCCGTTTATATATTATTATTTTTATTTTTTTTCTCCCTTTCTCTCTCCTTTCAGCCTCTGTCTGTCTCTGGCCTCGTATGGGTGCGTGTGTGAATGTGTCTGTTTTTGTCGTCTTACTTGTTATGTTTGTGCCATATGTCCCTTGTTGGTTTGACCTGAGTGGGGTGGGAGGTTTGGGTTTTAAGGGAAAGGGTGTGAAGAATTTACTGACTTTAAAATTGTACTGTTACGACTTGCACTTTTTTCTGTCTATTTGAAAATGTCAATAAAAAGAGTTGGATTAAAAATGAAAATCAACTGATTGATTGATTGATTGATTGAAACTTTTATTAGTAGATTGCACAGTGCAGTACATATTCCGTACAATTGACCACTAAATGGTAACACCCAAATAAGTTTTCCGTACTCGGAGGTCCACTTAAATTGATTCATGATACAGATATATACTAGGGATGTCCCGATCCGATATTTGGATCGGATCGGCCGCCGATATTTGCCAAAAAATGCGTATCGGCAAGGCATGGGAAAATGCCGATCCAGATCCAGTTTTTAAAGAAATTCCGGTCCGTGTTTTCCAACGCACCGATTTAAATAATACATTCCACTTTTTTGCTTCTCCCTAATACATGCTCGGATAGGCCAGTATCGGTATCGGATCGGAGGTGCAAAAACCTGGATCGGGACATCCCTAATATATACTATCATCATAATACAGTCATCCATCCACCCATCCATTTTCTACCGCTTGTCCCTTTTGGGGTCACGGGGGATGCTGGAGCCTATCTCAGCTGCATTCGGGCGGAAGGCGGGGTACACCCTGGACAAGTCGCCACCTCATCGCAGGATGAGGTGGCGATCAATACAGTCATCATACAAGATAATCATCAGAGTATATACGTTTAATTATTTACATTATTTACAATCCGGGGTGTGGGAAGGGGTGGAGGGTAGCTTTGCTTGATATCAACACTTCAGTCATCAACAATTGCATCATCAGAGAAATGGACATTGGAACAGTGTAGGATTGACTTGGTAGGATATGTACAGCAAGTAGTGGACATAGAGATAGAGATCAGAGAGCATAAGAATAAGAATAAGTATCTACATTTGATTATTTACAATCCCGGAGGTAGGATGAGAAAGGAAGTGTGTTAGTTTACGGTTGAAGTTGCCTGGAGGTGTTCTTTTAATGCGGTTTTGAAGGAGGATAGAGATGCCCTTTCTTTTACACCTGTTGGGAGTGCATTCCATATTGATGTGGCATAGAAGGAGAATGAGTTAAGACTAGGGATGTCCAATAATGGCTTTTTGCCGATATCCGATATTCCAATATTGTCCAACTCTTTAATTACCGATACCGATATCAACCGATATCAACCGATACCGATATATACAGTCGTGGAATTAACACATTATTATGCCTAATTTGGACAACCAGGTATGGTGAAGATAAGGTCCTTTTTATAAAAATTAATAAAATAAAATAAGATAAATAAATTAAAAACATTTTCTTGAATAAAAAAGAAAGTAAAACAATACAGAAACAGTTACATAGAAACTAGTAATTAATGAAAACGAGTAAAATTAACTGTTAAAGGTTAGTACTATTAGTGGACCAGCAGCACGCACAATCATGTGTGCTTACGGACTGTATCCCTGCAGATTGTATTGATATATATTGATATATAATGTAGAAATCAGAATATTAATAACAGAAAGAAACAACCGTTTTGTGTGAATGAGTGTAAATGGGGGAGGGAGGTTTTTAGGGTTGGTGCACTAATTGTAAGTGTATCTTGTGTTTTTTATGTTGATTTAATAAAAATAAAAATACAAAAATTTAAAAAACGATACCGATAATAAAAAACTGATACCGATAATTCCCGATATTACATTTTTAAGCATTTATAGGCCGATAATATCGACATCTCTAGTTAAGACCTTTGTTAGATCGGAATCTGGGTTTAGCGTGGTTAGTGGAGCTCCCCCTGGTGTTGTGGTTATGGCGGTAATTTACGTTAAGGAAGTACTTTGACATATACTTCGGTATTAGGGAGGTGTAGCGGATGTTATAGACTTGGCTCAGTGTAAGTTGTTTTACTCTGTCCTCCAACCTGAGCCAGCCCACTTGGGTAGGAGTGAGGTGTGATCTGGGGTGGAGGTCTAAAAGTAACCTGACTAGCTTGTTCTGGGATGTTTGGAGTCTAGATTTGAGGGTTTTGGAGGTGCTAGGGTACCAGGAGGTGCAAGCGTAATGGAAAAAGGGTTGATTGAGAGTTCCCACTAGAATCTTCATGGTGCTTTTGTTGACCAGAGAGGAGTTTCTATAGAGAAATCTCGTTCGTTGGTTGACCTTTTGATTACCTTGGTTGCCATTTTATCACAGGAAAGATTAGCCTCTAGAATGGAACCTAGGTAGGTGACCTCATCCTTCCTGGTGATAACAATGTCACCCACTTTTATAGTGAAGTCACTGACTTTCTTAAGGATGATTTGGGACCCAAATAGGATGGATAATGTACGAATATCAACAAAGTAATAAAATCACTTCCTTATTATAATGTATTACGTATAATTGTTTGAGCTAAACAAAGTCAATGGTGCATAAAAAGCCAAAAACTACTATTGGCTGTAAGTCAAATCATTCGCATAAAAAGACATACACTGATGTTTTACTTGTAGACAAATTACGACATTAGACTGGTTGATTTCCTTTTAAAACAAACATTTCCAAAATAAATACGAGACCACCGTCTGCCACTATTTGTAAATATAAAATTAATGAAAATCAACACATACACTACCGTTCAAAAGTTTAGGGTCACATTGAAATGTCCTTATTTTTGAAGGAAAAGCACTGTACTTTTCAATGAAGATAACTTTAAACTAGTCTTAACTTTAAAGAAATACACTCTATACATTGCTAATGTGGTAAATGACTATTCTAGCTGCAAATGTCTGGTTTTTGGTGCAATATCTACATAGGTATATAGAGGCCCATTTCCAGCAACTATCACTCCAGTGTTCTAATGGTACAATGTGTTCGCTCATTGGCTCAGAAGGCTAATTGATGATTAGAAAACCCTTGTGCAATCATGTTCACACATTGGAAAACAGTTTAGCTCTTTACAGAAGCTACAAAACTGACCTTCCTTTGAGCAGATTGAGTTTCTGGAGCATCACATTTGTGGGGTCAATTAAACACTCAAAATGGCCAGAAAAAGAGAACTTTCATCTGAAACTCGACAGTCTATTCTTGTTCTTAGAAATGAAGGCTATTCCATGCGAGAAATTGCTAAGAAATTGAAGATTTCCTACAACGGTGTGTACTACTCCCTTCAGAGGACAGCACAAACAGGCTCTAACCAGAGTAGAAAAAGAAGTGGGAGGCCGCGTTGCACAACTGAGCAAGAAGATAAGTACATTAGAGTCTCTAGTTTGAGAAACAGACGCCTCACAGGTCCCCAACTGGCATCTTCATTAAATAGTACCCGCAAAACACCAGTGTCAACATCTACAGTGAAGAGGCGGCTGTGGGATTTGGGGCTTCATGGCAGAGTGGCAAAGAAAAAGCCATATCTGAGACTGGCCAATAAAAGAAAAAGATTAAGATGGGCAAAAGAACACAGACATTGGACAGAGGAAGACTGGAAAAAAGTGTTGTGGACGGATGAATCCGAGTTTGAGGTGTTTGAATCACAAAGAAGAACGTTTGTGAGACGCAGAACAACTGAAAAGATGCTGGAAGAATGCCTGACGCCATCTGTTAAGCATGGTGGAGGTCATGTGATGGTCTGGGGTTGCTTTGGTGCTGGAAAGGTGGGAGATTTGTACAGGGTAAAAGGGATTCTGAATAAGGAAGGCTATCACTCCATTTTGCAACGCCATGCCATACCCAGTGGACAGCGCTTGATTGGAGCCAATTTCATCCTACAACAGGACAATGACCCAAAACACACCTCCAAATTGTGCAAGAACTATTTAGAGAAGAAGCAGGCAGCTGGGATTCTATCGGTAATGGAGTGGCCAGCGCAGTCACCAGATCTGAACCCCATTGAGCTGTTGTGGGAGCAGCTTGACCGTATGGTACGCAAGAAGTGCCCATCCAACCAATCCAACTTGTGGGAGCTGCTTCTAGAAGCGTGGGGTGCAATTTCTCCAGATTACCTCAACAAATTAACAGCTAGAATGCCAA